>NC_142371.1:30593541-30849106 GCF_059441005.1 Hippichthys cyanospilos
TTTCATGTATTGATCTCTTTAGCGTCAATTCAACCATCAAGTGTGAAATTACACAATCAAGTCATTTATCTGCCTATTTTGGTGCTGAGGATCTACATTTCTTTGCCTATTTTGTTGCTGAGCGTTTAATAGTCAACACATTGACATCCACTAAGTATCCCAGGATCAGCAAAAGGACATTCCTTAAATTATTTATTTAAATTGTGGAATATCATATGTCTAAGATAAAACAGTCAACATTTAATCACAAGGACATAAAACATAATGAACTTTGCTCAGACATTCCTTAAAGTTCATGTCGACGAATATTGCTTCCTTTTAGGTAGGTATTCATTCTATTTAATTTTATTAGTGGTTTCTAACTATCCATGTGACTTATGTGGTCTTTTTTGTAAATTACTTCTACTTATCTTCACTCACTATAATCAATGCTTGCATATTTTATTCTGAAAGAGAGTGTGTGTGAGCGAGAGAGAGAGTGAGAGAGACAGAGGCAGAGTGAGTGAGAATAAATAACATTGCAAAAGTGGTTTGCTCAACCCAGATTATTGTCTTTTTTATAGTGCATACAGTAAGTTCTACATCTTAAAGTGGTGCCGTAGAGAATAATTATTTGTCGATAGCCCTCGAAGTAATTTGCTCATTAGGTGGCGTTAATTGTATTTCTCTTCTTGGACACCCATTATCTGTGGTTTGCCGTTGTAAAGCTCACACTTCCGTTTAGAGAGAAAGACAGAGAAACAAATGTATTTAGTTGCATTAACACTCAGCTAAGCAATATAGGAATGTGATTCTTCATTGGCGTCTTCAGCTGATAGTGCTATAGTTATGTGTGATGAATACTAATTTGCTGTGTTTTCACATTTCAAGATCGCTCCATGTGGATTCTTTCTTAATTGATCAGTGAGATAAAATGTCCTTTTGAAAGGCCTTACGTTGTTATGGTAATTGTCATCTCCTGTGTTGATCCAAAATAATTGGTTATTCCCCCTGATGCTTTTTACAGCTCTTGTGTGTGTTGTGAATTTCAAGATGTTTCAGCTCAGCTATTGACATATTGTACATATCTTCACCAACTGCATGTGCTGCCTTAAAAACTACAGTAGTAGTCATCCATACATATATGTTGCGACGCTTAGCTAATGAAAGTAGTTACAAAAGGCACACACACATACACACTGCTGTGTCAGTGTGTCATTTTACCTCAAAATGTATGTAGCTCAAGCATGACAACACAATACAAGTAGGTAACGCAAATGTAGTTGTTTACATGCTCAAACACACCCGAACAGCTAATACTTGGGTGCATCTAACAACACTGTCATGTTTTGCTGTGTGATTCACCCTCCGGTCTCTCACTCTCATGCCAGTCACACAGTTTGCGTGCGAGGACATCTGGCACGTGTGTGATTGTGTGACCTTTGGGTTTTTTTGACCACTGAGGTTGATTGCAACCGACGGACAGTGTTGCTACTTCAGTGCTTGCGCCTGCTTTTTCTGATTTCCTGTACTTTTTTGTCTACAGGGAAGGGAACTGCGTTGCCAAAGCAATAAACTCTCAGGTTAAATTATGTCTCGGTGCTAAGCTACTAAGGCCTTAGGAATGCACTTTTACCCCATGCGGTCGGTTTCAACACTTCTTGTGAAGTTCATTTCCTGCTATCCATCAAAAACATGACACCCTGTAACTGCCAATCCGTCTTTAACATCTTGATGGCGTAATCTTGGCCTGCTCTTATTCATGGGATTGCTTTAAATCAGCAACACTGATGGGGTTTTTAACATAAACAGCATTTTAAAGATCATGCCACAGCATTTCAGTTAAAAAGAAAAAAAAAGAAAACCTGAACTTCTTATGGCCACTAATGGACAAATATTCTCCCTCTGGATTTTCTAGAAAAGAGCTGAATTTATGGTTCAATCAATCACAGCTACTCATCCAGGTCCTGAAGTAGCAAAGCAGCTCCGTAGCATATTTACCTGTTTCTATTGTTTTTGTGTTTTTTCCTGAATTGCTGTTACATTTCTACCACATATAACGAGACATGTATCTTCTAAGTTATTCACCTGTCATATTGACATTCCATAGAATATGCTACTAAACATTTTGAAAATATTAATATTGAATTTGTTAACTCATTTAGAACTTTTTTGGATTATTATTATTATTAGTAGTAGTAGTAGTAGTAGTAGTAGTAGTATTTATTTTTAATTTTTTTAAGAACTTTGCCAACCTAATTTCCTAGACAAGTTGTGTTTAGGTGCCTTTTTTTTTTAGATTGACCAGGTTTCTTGGTCTTTATGTAATCAGGCGTTTGTGTGGTGAGTGAACATTAACTGAAAAACGTTTTAAAATGTTAATTTTTTGGTTGCTTGGTTTGTCTTTTTTTGATCTTTACTTTTGTTGTTGGAAAATTAAGGGAGAGTCTACATGGGGCCAAATCAATTAAATTAGGAGGAAAATCTTTTAACTACAAAAATTGCAAATGCAGACATAGTTATTTTAATGTGAAGTGAAGCAGAAACATATTTAAGCATCCCTACAGTTCAGGACTATTTTTTGGGGGTAAAATTATAAGATGAGTTTTCAATGATATCAAAGTATGTATATTATGTGCACTTGAGTTGAAATACAGTTTGGCTCAGGTTCTTCCATTAAATGATAAACTTTACTGATGACTCCAGTGGGAACATTATTCATGTGGCTCTGCCTTCCTTCCCTTGATCTTTACAAATGACTTACTGCACACAAGCGCAGACGTTATTTCACACTGCAGGTTTCCAGACAAATGGCTTGTGTTTACTGAAAGCAACTCGCCACAGTCAACATTCCTCTATCTTCACACACTGTGGATCAGTTGTTTGCATTTGGAAGACATGCATTGTTACATCTTTCAAAGTTATGATAAATCTTAGGTAAAGGAAAAAAAGAGCTGCAGTAATCTTACACAGTAGATGTTTTCTGTGTTGACTGCCCTTTACTGCATGTTTTCAATGCAATACTGTGTAGAATTTTCACTGGTGTTATCAAAGTGTCTGATTTGAATTCTCACATGCAAGCATTACAAGATAGCTGGGGAAAAAAAAAAAAAAACGCAAATATGAGTAAATTACAGCGTGTGAAATAATTGCAGCAGGGTCATCATTGATGGCCCGCATGGTCACCACTATCTGGACTTCACCACTCTACTGTCGAGCATATGCTAGCAAAAGTATTGAAAACTGCTTCCATACTTGAGTTCATGAATCACTTTACATCAAAATGAGTGCACCTGTCAACCTGTCTCGCACTTAGCTGTTTTCTTTTTCCTGTTGACTTATGGTTGCGGATCTGATAATAACAAGAGCATATCTTTATTCAATCAGGCAATCTCAAACCTGTATTTCCACTGTTTTTTTCCTGGCTCGCTCTCTTGTGTGTAAAAGTACCGATACCCAATGAAGGCTTGACGTTTACCAGCTTTGATGTTTTCTGTTGAATCAGAAGCATAAGGTGACCAGGGTGTCAAGTTTAGCGCCACAAACACAATGCATGGCACAATTCATTTATGTTGAAAGCAGAAGCTGCTGCCCTGCTGATGTCACCATGCTCATTGTCATAATTTAGTGAGCTGCAAATGCAACATGAACACTCACTTCAAACAGAGCTACAGGTATTTCCTGCTTTGCCAAGATTGTTTAAAAGTCATTGGTAGTTTTATTTCTAATTCTTAAGCCTCTAATGATATGTTTACTGTAGCTACTGTGTGTGTGTGTGTGTGTGTGTGTGTGTGTGTGTGCGTGCGTGCGTGTGCGTGTGTATATATATATATATATATATATATATATATATATATATATATATATATATATATATATATATATATATATATATATATATATATATAAACACCATGTTTTTCAGACTGTAAGGCACAGTCTCAATGAACAGGCTCCACCGGATTATGCTATAAGGCACTAGGGAAAATCACACAAAAATAGCAAATGAGTCATACTATATTCAACTTCAATGACACTCGTACATGCTATTTTTCCCCAAATAAACTGAGCTAAATTGGCAGTGTTTTGTAATTGTGATGATCCGCTGATGTAGGAGGAGTTTGAATGACGGTTAGTGGTTTAGTGATGTACAGTATAAATAGAGCAAATGGGACTGGACAATATAAAAATAGCATATGTGACAGGACCAACTATGGTGTTGAACCTGTCTGAAATTCTCCTCTCATTCTATTTTTCCTTCAAATTTTCTCATGCCCTCTTTCATTGAAAAACTTTTTCAAAATACACACAGGTAAATTATAAAGTTTCATCTTCACAGATCTAACTTCATTTGAGATTGAGAAACAGTAGACATGGAGTTTTGTGAGTGTTTATTTTTATGTTGAATGCCAAGACTGAGACCTGATACAAATCCACGGGCCCTTCAAACTAGCCATGCTCTTTGTCATGCAAATGCCTTTTCATGTTTGTTCACGCTACCTTCATTCCAATTTCCTGCTTGTATCAATGTTGTGTGGCACCATGACCTTAAGAAGCAACCCAACTAAATTTAAACAAAAATTTAGTTGGGTGTTTGAGAAATGGCATATTTGTCAATATACTGTAGCAATCATGTTGATTTGTCTTTGATTACATTCTAAGAAGAACACAAAAAAAAAGTCTCCTTTGAGGTTGTTAATTATTTTTACTAATTTTGTGAATATGTCGTGGGGAGCACTTTTGTGTCCTTTTACATATTTAAAGGTATTATCTTGTTTCAGCTGAACCGTTGAGTCTGTAATACATTTATTATTACAAGTAATGACAATAAAGTTGAAAGTGGAAAGACAGTAGATCACTGTCCAGGGAGAACAGCATCACTAATACAAATTGATAACTTCCAGGTTCTCTGTGAATTATATATTGAGGTTCTCATTAAATGTAATCAAGGCCACCTGTAGTCTACTTCAACTATACGACATGTTGATTTCTGCGTGGGATTTTTTTTGACATCTTCAAAAGATGTTTTAGTGAAGATTTTGATGACCTTTAAGTATGCCTTTGTGAATTGCTATTTCGAAGGATAAACGCTTTCACAGAGACGATGTTTCCATTTTAAGAATGTTTCTCAGGGCTTTAAAGGTTATATTAATTTTCCAAGAAATTGCATATTTAAAGCATTTGAAGCATGGCCTAGAAATAGTGAGCTTCACTACATTATTGTGACAAAATGTATTACGTAGTGAGGTTTGAGTGAGTTTTTTTTTCAAGTCATTGCTCCCGAAATGAGAGTCAAGTTGAAGCTAAGATAATGATAGTTGAGTTGACTTCAACTAATTGATGTCATTTATTTATTTATTTTCCGTTCACTGGCTTTGCTTGCTTTTGCCTCCACATTCGGTCTTACTTTTTCTCCCCGCTGACCTTGATTGCACAGGCCCACTCACCTGACTATTCCATCCAGTCACACGCAAGCATTTGTTAATGCAGTGACATTCAGATAACTTCATGGCCTCACAGATCATCAGAACGTGTACAAATCTTATTACGAAACATCATTTCGCGTAACTCTACCACATGCTACATGTAGAATAAATAAATATGTGAAGAGGGACTGCTTTGCAATCGTGCTGTTGTGTTATGTGAATTGTTAGAAGGGTTTCGCAAGATCTAACGCTCTGTGACCCTGACATTGTCAGTGATTTGGGATTGAAGGGGGAGCTCAGGGAAAAAAAGGAAGGACCCCTGTATATTGTCTTTTCAAAGTTAGTTAGTTACAGAAAGGTGTTGTAGTGAATTTGCTGATGGCTTGTGTGAGGACTCAACGCGTCCTGTCAACAAGCGTCAGCACAGTAGCTTTGCATATTTTAAAATTGGCTGTGCTACCAGTCTCATTTTTAGTTTAAAAAAAGCCTTATGCTTGAGGCAATGCTGCCAAATTGCTGAGCAAACCCATACATTGTAAATGGCTACAGTAATGCGTTTCGCGCCAAGTAACTCGTTTGACAATCTGATATGGCATCCAACACTTGTCAGCTTCGGCCGGCCAAATGTTGCTTTCACCAAATTCATGAGTGCTGAAAATAGTAATTTGTGAAATTTGTTTATGCTTGTTTGCGTCACAGCAAAAACAGCAATGGTGAAACAGCCCTGTGTGTTTTAACACTTTTCAAGCAAAGTGCACATTTCCAACACCGCAATTGTGTCGAGTTGAAACACAATACCTGCAAGTAACATATACTTTAGCCAATATGATTTTAACGTCCACGAAACCAATACTATTTCAATATGAGTGAAGGCAAGCGATTGGTGTGCGTGTAGCTGGTCTTTTTGATGAAATGTCCCCTTTATGTTTACAGGAATCATTTTGCCACCATTTTTGTGAAAGAGAAAAAGTCCATTTTCACTTTGTCTGTGCTCTGTGAATGTCGTACGTGTCAGGGCTATCACGTTCAACCAAATCAAAGACAGTACTTGCTTCTTTTTGTCACCACCTACTGTAGTAGTTACCATGTCTGTTTATAGCTTAGTATGATTTTGTTCTAGTGCTACCACATGTTTGCGGTTTTACAAAACCCCCAAACCGCTCACTTCACTGTCCACCGCCAACGCTCCAGCAGTCCCACAGTGTCATACATTAGCATTTCAGAGAACACACACAACGCAGCACAGATGGGTAGCACGCTCTCTTCTCAACAGATGAACCTGTAAATATTTACCTTCCTAGATTGTCTCTTTCATTTTTACCCTTCCACTTCCTTCTACGTTATACCTCCTCGCCTTCCTTATATTTTTCTTTTTCTCTTTTTTTTTTTTTTATTTTTTTAGTTTTTCTTTCCCAGTGGTGCTGTCTTTATCTTATCATGGGGGACAGGCTCACAGGCATTTGTAGAGTAAACATGCTTGCATCCGCATGCACACTCTTTGAATATATGATGAAGTGGATAACTGAGTATATGGAAAGGAATACACACAAGAGGCTCTGCAAACAAAGAGTTCATAATAAATAAGCAGAAGACAATAGTGTTTTTTTTTTATTACTGGGCTTTTCAGCCTTTTGTAGGCAGATGGGGAATAATGGTGCGATTAACATTTTAATTAATAGACTTTCATTTTCTAATACCATATTTTCTGTCAGTTGTTGCTCAAACTGGTGGCATTGGTATTGTATATTAAATATCTTCTGCTGCACAATAATCCCACTTGACTGGTGTTATTATTATGAATATTTTTCAGTGTGGACACTATCTTGGACTTTGCATTGGTACTGCATAATCATACCATGGAAGTTACAGAAAATTTGTTCTGTGTGATATCTGTCGAAAAACAAAGTTGATGTCGCAGTATTGCAGCCAACTTTCTAGCTACTGAAGCACAGTTGGGATGTCCTCGAGTGGGCAAGTTTCTCTTTTTCTTCCAATGGACACGTTAATTCTATTGTAATGTTCAGAAAAATTTAGGTCTTTGTCCTTGGTGCATTGGAAAACTAATCAGGTTTTCTCTTTCTTTTGTTATACTGTATTGGCTTCTTTCTGGCAGAATATTGTTTTTTTCTTTTCTTCTCCAGCACACACATGTTCAGTATTTGTTTCACTGCGTTGTGGACAATGATTAACTCTTACCAGCTTCAGCTTGCATCCTGAGAAGGTCTTTTGCTTTTTTTTTCTCGGATTGCAATGCACATTTCAGACTGAAGCACGTTTATTTCTGGAACACAGAACCTGTCCATTTTTTGAGCTGTTTAGTAGCTGAATAATATTCCATGGTATTTATACATCCGTGTAATTGAATGAACAAATGATTATGGCACCTTCAGGCAATGAAGGAAGAAGCAGACTCATGCAAGTCCACAATATCTCGCCTGAGGTCTTTTGACTTTTCTAAGAATTGCATTTCGGATTTGCTGTCAAATACACAGGTGTGTCTCCAAAGACACAAAGCTTCCAAAGACATGACATCATTATCTGGGTTTTCCCAAATCATTTGAACACATACTCCTCTTACTTTATGCGAACTTCTGAGTTTGAGGGAATGAATGAACAACTGTCAAAAACATATATATTTTGTCAAAATCTGTTCTGACACTAAGCAAAAATTAACCTTTATCATTTTGCCAATACCAATTGATCCGAAACAAGAAAGGTTTAGTCTGATTTAATGTCAAATGTTTATTCCCTTGTTCTCAATTCCTTTGAAAGTTTCAATTTTTTTTAAAAATAGGTCAATATTGGTTTAATTGAAAGTAAATTGAAGCTGGCAACATGCAAACTTAGACGACATGTGTCCTGATTTCAACCCTTGCCTATCATTACCTCCATTTCTCAGTTTCTCCCACTTTGGTTCTGAAAGACGAACAATAACAAGTTACATTCCTCCCTATCTCATTTTAACAAGCAGCATACAAGCGCCGCGCTCGTTCATTATGATCTCACATCACACCAGTGTCACCCTTAGATCTTGGAGAGACAAAGGTGTCAAAATGACAGCATGTTTGTGTGTGCGTGTGTGTGCATGTGCATGCTTGTGTCTGTGTGTGTTCAGCCCCGACCTAATCCACAAAAGTCAATTTGCACATATTTCTTACAGTATTCGATCTCCATGTGCTGCTTTACAATTTGGCCGGATTTGGACATTTGTCCGACGATGGTGTGAATGCTCTTCGAAAAATAAAGTCACACTGGCTGCAGATTGCAGCCTCCCACACCACCAAAGGCTACAAATAGCAAATTAAACAAGTCTAATCAGAGATAAAAAAAAAAAAAGACAAAAATAAATGCGTGTTTATGAACATATTTTATTTACTCCCTTCCCTCTGAATAGAATAGTTTAAAGAAATATGTTCATATGCTTCAGTGACAAGAACATTACAAATCATTAAACAGTTCTCATTTATCGTTCATGAATTTGTGAGAACTTAAAACATATTAAGGCCATTGAAGCTTTTAGTGTTATGTAGAATGTAATTAGTCCTACAAGCAATACATACTTCAAATGAAGTTTACTACATTGGTACATTGGGAACCCCGAAAAACAGTTTCACCTTTTAGAGGTATGAATAAAGGAATCATCACAAGAAGCCTGGAGACGGCAATTTGCTGAAGTCAGGCCAAAACTTTCACGTTTTGGTAAATTTTATATCTTTTTTTTCTAAAATGTATGTTATTGGCCAGTCCACGTGTGCATTTAATTAATGTATTTTTTTAACATATTTTTAAACTATAAATGTTGAACTCTCTCTGTAAGTGATCATTTTGAAGACACAAGGATTATGCATGATCTTATCATTCCTTTATTGTACTCTTTAATGTATCTACATTATTTATAATTTGCTACCGAATTTCTTTTGACTATGGTATAGAAGTACCAGACTATCATTCATAAATTGAATGTGTTAAATGTCATTCATGCCGCAATTCAAGTGAGAGAGCTGGAAATGATCGGAGATGAAAATAATCTCTTCTGTGTCAAGTACATTAATCAGTGTTTGTTGAAGACATTTTTGTTGTAAATTTGTTCCATGCAATGTAAAAGCTTCTTTCTTTTGTTTTACATTTCTCAGCGACTATACGATACCCTTCAAATAGCGAGGGTCTACACAATATTATTATGTTTTTGACAAGAATAGAAAGTGCATGTCATTCATGGGATTGTGCTCACTTTGAACTTTTCACTTTTCTTCCCAGCATTCATTTTCCTTTCATCTGGGAAAATTATCAGTTAAATCATAGAGGTCAAGGATGATCGTACCTGAAGGCCATTGGTTAATATTAATGACCATCAGCCAATTGGAATATATCAATAGGTCATGGGCTTATCAGGGGCTTGCAGATGCAGGAAGTTAATGTAATCAAAGATAATCAAAAATGTCGATTTTACTTTTTTTGTTGATTGCTTTGTTTCTCAATGTCTTTTTCTTGATCTCTTGGTGTCAGTGTTCAGAAGTCAAGAGAGCTCCAGATACTTTTTTACTTCGCTGTTTCTTTTGCTGTGGAATACAGAAATCATGGTAGAGGACAAAATCACCACCACAATTTAACAGAAGCCAAAAGGTGTTGATTAAGACTGTTTATTTTTGTGAGAAAAGTGTTTTAACCTATCTTTAGAGATGAAAATGAGCACAATTCCAACGAGGGATTATGGAAAGTCAAATACCTCATTATGTAAGCTAGAGATGTCCTGTCATTGATTCTCCCCAAAAGCATTCCTCCCTCTTCTCCTCCTCTTAGCTCTTAGGGGGTGAAACCACAATACTTATCATTAAAACACACCTAAAAAAAAGGGGGGGGGGGTCGACATCTGCTGCAAATTGTGCCTTCTTACATGAAGAATATTCATACCAAAAATTTGAATTCTGTAAATTCAAAATAATGTATCATGTCTAGCTGTTTCCAGAGGTGTAATTGTCTGGTGTAATGAAGAGACAGCAGGATAGACATACAGACAGCTGCTGCAGAATGTGATCGGTCCCAATTTCCAATCATATAATCAAACCAGGACATCTGTAACTATTCTTTTCTGAGTCTTGTTTGTGCCAGAATTCTTCTATTGCTAATTTTGCCCTTTTGTGCTAATTGACAGCTGGCCTAGCTATCAGGTATGAGGCCAAATGCTTCAGGGATTTGAGCTAATCATTAAAACTGTATTGCAACATGTGAAAAACAGCATACATTACAACTGTAATGTCAAGTATACACTTGAGAGGTTTTTTTTTTTTTTTTTGAGCCACTGACGATCCAACCTTGGTTTTCTTTCATAAGCCACTCAACATCTGCCGATGGAAACACAATGCATTCAACAATTTGATGAATTTATACTCTTTTCCGGACTAAAATTAATCCAGAGAGCATCCAGATCAATAATCAATAGCAACCAATTGGCTTAAAGTTTCCAAATCAGGTTTTTATTGGCTGAATGAGTCCATAAAGATCAATCTTGCCCTCTTACAGAACTCTACCCAGCATTTGTATTTACAGGGATGGCAAAAAATTGGTTGTTCCCAAATCTCGGATTCGTTTTTATTAAAAAAAAAAAAAAAAGACAGTAATGCAAAGCAGTTATTGTGGTAGCACCTTTCCCATTCACAGTCCTATTTCCTTGCTTAACAATGCAATATTCAAGTTCATCTCAAAGGTGTTTGATGAAGTTGAGGTCAGAATCCATTTGTTTTAATGTTTACTATATGCAAATAACAAACAACATGAGGATTCTGGGTGTATTGCACTCTGGTCTTCTACGAACATTTCTAGTTTGAAAATGTTCATGCTCAGCCTCCCTTTTGTATGTTGCTCATTAATTTAAACAGAATTATTTCACACTCTTCATCTTTCTGTCTCTCAGGGTCCCAGGTGTAACAATTGCGACAGATATAATCTGTGGTTTTCCTGGCGAGACAGAGGAAGACTTCAGCGAAACTATAGACTTGGTGAAATGTTATCGATTCCCCAGTCTCTTCATCAATCAGTTCTACCCCAGACCTGGGACACCAGCAGCTAAGATGGAGCAAGTGCCTCCACATGTGGTGAGTGCACACAAGACATAGAAAATAGAGTCGTTCATTTTTGACATTTCAAGTGCTAAGGCTTTTTTCTTGACCTCTATGCATCATTTCTGCTTTAGAATTTGTAATGCTTGATCCTATTAGACCTCTATATTTTGGTAAAGTACTGTACTGACTCATATGACTATACAATATGTTTTACAGTCGGTCTGGATCAGGTAATACTAATCGATTTTCCGTAACAACAAAAACATGATAGATCAGATGAAAAAACAGGTTATTATGCTGTAATAGTCACCTCCACATAAATATTATGGACAGTACAGTACTGGAAACTGGAAACACCTTTTCAATTATTGTCACTCTTTTAGTTAGCAGATTGCTTCTTGTCATAATATGAATTTTAACAGTTGTATTAACCTGACACAACAACACAACAAAGCTTCAGTCAAAAACCCCATTACGCAAAAAAAAAAAAAAAAAAATCCGCTAATTTACCCTGATATGGACCACTGAAAAAGTGAAAATCATTTCAAGTGACTACCTCTTAAACTCTTTGAAAGAATACTAAGAATATGCAAATCAGTAATCAGAGGAAAGGGTGGCTATTTTGAAGAAAGTTGAAGGTGAAACACATACTGAATGAGAACGGTGTCCACACTGTTTGCCTTTACTGTACCTACACATGTGATGGAAAAGGTTCTTTGGCTCTTCTAAAACAAATTGTCATGTTCATTTACCTGTCAGTTTAAGACACAGGTGTCAAAGTCAAGGCCCGGGGGCCAGATCCGGCCCGCCGCCTCACTTTTTGTGGCCCTTGAAATGCTGAAGTGACTTCAGGTTTCTGACTAAAATACCAAAATTGCAAGTTGTTTTTAACTTTTAAAAATTTGGTGGAAGAAAAACAAACTTTTTCTTATTCTCCAAATCTCTTTTGAACAGATTTTGCCGGCTTCTGAAATCAAATCTTGGTAAATGTGTGATCAACACACTTTAAATGTATTTGAATTCACAGTCATTCCGGCCCTTTGACAGAAACTATCACTACAATGCGGCCCAAAATAAAAAATTGTTTGACACCACTGGTTTAAGACAACACGTGAGGAACACAATGGTAAACTAAGCACCTTTCCAATCCAAATCCTGCAAAACTTCAAAATGTTCACTGAAAAGTCCAACAAATTAAATACGCTACTATAGTCGCAACATTAATCCTAAAATCAAGTGTTCCTTTTTCAGTGGAACAGTGGTTAGAATGTCTGCCTCGCAGTTAAGGGACCAAAGTTCAATTATGTCTGGCTCCTGTGTGGAGTTTGCATGTGTGGGTTCTCTCCCGGTACTCCGGCTTCCTCCCACACTCCAAAAACACGCATGGCAGGTGTATTGGATATACTAAATTGACCTTAGGTGTGATTAACTGCGTGAATGGTCGCTTGTCTCTGTGTGCCCTGCAATTTGCTGGCAATCAGTTGAGGGTTTGTGCCACCTACTGCCCAAAGGCAGCTGGGATAGGCACCAGCAAGCCTGCGACCCTTGTGAGGATAAGCGGCTATAGAAGATGGATGGGATGGATGTTCTTATTTCAGGTCGTACGTTTCCTCTTCATAAGTGCGTGTGCAGAAATTAAAAATTCGATAATTTTGCCTGTGTGGGTTAAGAGGAAACATATGCCTGCCTCTTGTCATTTAATAGCCCCGAATCCTGCTCCAGTTCTGTCGTGTCTCTATAACTTCTATACAAATTATAATATTATTAATCCTGAAAGCTATCAAAAGACAAACCCACATTCATATATTTGTCATTTGAAGGTACCAAGTATTAGTGTATGCACGTCTTACTCTTAAGCGTGGAAGCCTGCTTGGGAGTTCTAATGTATCCCAAGTGGAAACTAAGTGGACGGATTTACTGTGGATTAGCGTATGCTTTGACTGTAGGTGATGGGATGAGACATCTATCAGTCAAGCACCTATTTTTAAATCCAAAATGTCCTGCAGCAGTTTTAAAGTTGAATTGAATTTTTGAACTGCTACCCAGCCACCCTAACCCGGTGAATGATTTAAACAGGTCCTAAATATATAGGCTGGAACATGAACAAGACGAAATCCAGTGGCATTTATGTGAGTACATGCTAGTTTGGAAAAATTGATTTCCCTGTAAGTGGTTTCAAGACCGTTGCGTAGTCATGACTCGCTTGTCAAATGCATCTACGCTTGATGGGTCTTAAAATACTTTTTCATTCAAACTGTATATCAGGGTGAGTCACTAATATGGTGCCGGTGGGCAACAGATAGCCCCCAAAGTCCACCTGATTAGGCCACAGACTTTGGGCCTCTTACTGTATGTGAATAAAGCATGCACAATATTCATGCTGTAACAGTAGGAAATCGGACCTGTGGAAAAATCGGACCACCTGGCATTACAGCTGTCTGCTGCCTCAAACCCCACATATGCCCAATGATGTGCTAGTTTTTATGAGAATTACGCCTCTTCAGTTGTGTTTTTGCTAAAGCCATTTCAAAATATGTCAACAAAGCATATTATTATAATTGGTTAATGGCCCTGACCATGCCTGGTGTGCCCCATTTTTTTGGTGACTTTAGCAGAATGACACGTATGAATCAAATAGTGTGCACAACAGCTCCTGGGTCAGAGAGCAGGAGGAAAAGTGTTTTTGCCCCCTGCTCTAGCTGCATTACCACAAGGCATTTTATTTGGATGTCTTCTTCACGTGACGACCTCCCTATTTTCATACGGGAACTTATTAGTAAGCATGAAGCTAATGAAAACACAGTGCCAAGTTACTAATGAAAATATGCTGCAATATTCAACAGGTTCAAGCAGAAACCTAAGCATAGGCACATGCCACTTGCGCTTATTCTCTTCTTATAGAAGTCTCTTTGACCTTTTTTTCTCCAGTGTGACCTCCTATGCTGCACCTTCCATGTTATGTTCAATCTTCTCTCACATTTACACTCTCTCACTCTTTACCATCAAAGTGTTGACACATCTCTTTCATGTGGAGCGTCTTCATAAGTCATTCCCTTTGTCCCCCCCTTCACTTGATTCTCTGAGGAGACGCTGAGTGCGTCTTAGAGGGATCAATCCCCAGGCAACTGCACAGCTGCTTCGCTTCTTATCTTTTTTCTGCTCGCTCTTCTTTCTGTCGGATCGGTCTCATCCGACTCTTATTGTCAGGGGTTGGATGGAAGCAGGCATCCTTTCACACCCTCCTTCCATAGAACATGACTTTGAAAGTTAGACAGTGGAAAAATGCCTGAGCTTGTAGATCCATTTGCAGCAAATTAGACTTTTTCCCAACTCTATTTGCCTAGCTTGCATTTAATTAATAGATTTGGTTTATATAGATTCAAATAAAATGTCTTTGTACAATGGCCCCTTTCCTAGCGATCGGCCACCGGACAACTACATGTTTACATTAAATTTTATTCAATGCGCACTTAACGGTACCTTAGTGACAAGAGTGAAAACATGATTGTTAGTGTTACACCTGCCTCTGTAGCACAACCCGCAACAAACAGCATCATTTGTCAGCATGCACCTGCTCGTACACACACACACACACACTCACACATATGCACACTTTGGTGGCAGCTAGGTGACGTTGAGGCTTTAAAGGGTCAGCCATTAATAAAGTGGACCAGATGGTTTGTCTGGAACACTACCGTGCTGAATAGCCATGGGAGGGCGAGAGGGATGGAGTAGTAGATTGAGAGTGGATGAGAGAAAGCGAGAAAAAGAAGTTGGAAATAGAATGAAAAGAATACCTACTGGGGAATGAGCCACTGGGCTTTGGAGGGGCATCGTACTCTTAGATAGTGCTCACCAGCTTTGTTCATCTGTCAAATGTATTAGCTGAAAGTTCACTTCAATTAGCTGTGGGGTCATTGGTAATTTGTATCTGGTTTGCATGATGAGTGTGCAAGCAAGTTCGTGTATTGCATTCTACATAAACACTTAACAGTAGGAAATGCTAGTTTGAAATGTGTTTTTTTTTTCTTCCCTTTGCTGTTGAATAGAAACAAATCAACATGTTCGAGCCCATCAAGAGGTCATGCTACCAAACAAAATGGGCTAACCCTTTTGAAACAAATATTGCCGAATGTTTCTGTTTATTAGATCAAAGTTTGGTAATTATCAGACCATGTCCAAGAATATCAGAATAGTGTTTGCTTTTTTGCGTTTTGTGAGAAGATGATGTGCTGCATTTTTGCACTGCAAAAAAGAACTCAGCAGAGCTTATACGTAATCTAGTCGTGCACTGTTTTGTTTAACATTAACAGCACGTGAAAAGGCAACCGCTGACAAAATCAGGCAATCACTAAAAGGCCGATCTCTTTGGCCACTGGTCCAAACCATCTTACTAATTAGGAAGGCAAAGAAAACACACGAGAGCTTGAGACGGTCCAGCTGTGAGGAGGTCCAGGTGCTCTCTTGTATCTGTAAGTTATTGCCTATTGTGGTCTGTGATATATGAGAGAAAGCCGCATGGAGCGTTGAGCAGAAGCAGATGGAAGGAAAATAAGACCACAGGGATGGAGGGAACCTCGGCAGCACATAGAGAATATAAGGATGTGAATGCTATTAGCTTGGATCTCCATAATCATCCCCAGGTGACCGGAACTTAGCCTTGATAAATGGACTTGCTGAAGTGTGTGTGCGTGTGTAGGTGTGCGTGCATGTGCGTGCGTGTCTGTTAAAATGCCAGAAAGAGTTTCCAGTGAGCAGCTGCCGAAGCGAGTGAAAGTAGGAAGAAAAAAAAGTGATGGTGAACATGATTAGTTGCTCTTTTGGGACTTTATTTTTAATTTCCCTAGATTGTAATTGGTTAAGGACTCCATTACCCATGAGGCGTTGGTGCAGCTGCCCTCAAAGTAAAACAGCTGGCCAACTACAAGTAGCACTATCCCAGAGTGTTGCTATCATTCATCTACGCCATGATGAAAATGCAAGCACATGCAGGTTTGTCCCAACTGCAAATTCTTCCTCTCTAATGAATATCATGGGATCCAATAATACTTGACCAGAGGCAACAGACATTAAGTTGAGGTGATGCTGAAGATGCTGTCTGGGGTCATTTAGGACTTGCGCATGATTAACGAGCTTGAATGAATAATACATTGCATGTTTTCTCTCAGGTTTTGGTTTTACACACCCATAGTCAATTTTACAAAGGCCACCATTCTACGGCTCATCAAACTGATCTTAGAACTGAGACAAACATACTCTACATCCAAAAGGAACGTTTAATCCCAATCTGTGTGCTATAATTTAATAATTGGGTTGTTTACCCAAACCTCTCTGTCGAGACTTGTAACCAAATTGTTTTGCTTATAAGTGTTTTGGAGCACATACATATTTATAACACATCCCAGTGAGATGCTGCAGATAATCACTTATGAGCCTATTATGTACTGCGGTTTATTAACGTGCAATGTATCATCACATGTTGCTGCGATTTACCATAATAGAAACGTCAACCTCAGTAATAAACTATGTTCTTGCCTATGTTCTTGTAAATACTGTTCTTTAGGTATTTCTCTTTAGTAGCAGGGGCCAAGCTAAGTGGTGGCCAGGGTTGGCTGTTGCCACCTCCACATCTCAGGGAAAATTTGGACTTTTGTGTCATTTTGCGTACTGCTATTTACATAGTGTATGTAAAGAATAATATTCCTGTTAATCTAATACAATACTAATACAAATGTAAATATCTGTCTTGAGTAAAGACCTTTTGACTGTTACAGTCAGTCTCAATCAATATCGTCTTTTTTTCCACTATCATACTCACACAACACGGCTGAGAAACCTTTGTTTGTCATTTAATCATAGTCACACTTTTGTGGAATGAAATGCACACATATACAATCGACCTGATAAGCAGAAACAAACTCGAGTAAAAGAAAAAAAAAATTAGATATGTTTTGTTTGATCAATGCATGCAAAATGGTGTGGGCCTTTGGTGACCATTGATCTGATTGGCCGCTCACTTGCAAATCGGCGCATGAGCTAGAAGTAGATATACTACACATAAGTAAATCAAATCCAAATAAAAGAAGCCTTTTGTCTCGTGCAGACCAAGGTCATATCCCTCTCTTCATAGGTGACAAACAATTTCTTAAGTTTGGAAAAAAAAAAAACAACCCAAGTAACAACCCAATGTAATTCAGAAATGTTCTGTCTCAAACAAACTTTTAACCCACAGAAGCGCTTCCTCACAAAACAGCATCTTCACACATGCATGTATGTGTTATTCATAAAATGAGGATGTTTTTGAGTTTGTTGGCACTCATGCGCATGCCTGTGTATTGTCTGGAAGTGTAGGCATCCATGGAATGTCACTTCCTGTTAGTCGCAGCATCTGTCTCTGGTGGCAACAACAGATGGACGTCATGGTAACAACTATCGTTCCCCATCATGTTGATGGCGAAGCTGCATAAACACATTGGCTTTGCGTTGCCGGCTTGTCACTGACACAACATTGACAGCATGCTAGATTAAGTTTTCCGGTTAGAAGACACGCACAAACACGCACACACAAGCCTTTTCCTATTGAACTTGTGCACTTGAATTATGGCCACATTGGAGCAAATATGGGTTGTTTGTCATTTTAAAATGTAAAACCTGTTCATCCTAATCCATTAAATTGATGGGAATGGTTTAAAGATGAAAGAAGTTCATTAATTTCACCGTTAAAACAAAGCACCGGTATTGTGCGTAATCAACTTGGGCTGGCATACCTTATTTGGAGCAACGAGTTTAATTGGACATGCATAACGCTGAAGTTTACAGGTGACAGTCTCACATTTCTCTTTTAAATATCCTAGTATTAGAAAGAATCTTTATGATTTCAATGTTGTATGTTCAGGGCTGTAAGATTAACAGATTAGTTGCGATCATTTAATTGTAGTCATCGATAAAGTGTTATTTTTATAACCATGTTCATCTAATTTTCAATCTCAGACTTTATGCTTTCTTTATGCTGTTTAGATCAATTTCCATGCATCGGGCTTCTGGCTCTTGTGGGGGATTGGAAAACTAAGGTCAAGCACACCCTTAAGTGTATACTGATTGGCTGCCATTGTTTGGCATAACCTGATATGCTCATGTTTTGGGTGTTGTGGTTCAGCAGGAGAAGGAAGATGTGAAAATGGAAGCACATGTAAAATATGTTGGTCTGATGGTAAATTTAACTTTAATAAATGTGCCAATTGTACCTTTGCCAAAAGTAGAAAGATATGCATTCTTTGTAGGACGGGGGTTGCTTAGCACCGGAGCATATCAAGTTTAGCCTACAACATAAATACAAAGGATCCAGATATGACTTCAGTCACACCTAACGATAGCAACAGAGGCTCTAAAATAGAGAGCCATAAAGTGAATGTTATTTGCCAAACTAAACTGGAGAACACCCAGCATTTCATCAATTTATGACAGACAGGGTGAACATTATGTTATTTCCGTGTTATTTCCTAATTATTTCACGATGGACAAAAGATAACAGCACCATTGCTCCTGATGGTCGAAAGGATGCAACCTGCACTTATAACATGTCTCAAATACAACAGAAGATAAATGGTTTAAAATGCATCTGTTAATGTAAATACACAAATGGATCCACTTTTTGTTATTGTGATCATTGTAATTACAGCTCTTAATCCATAATTTTTCTTTTATCTTGACAACACTATTTCCTATGTTAGATCTTTATTGTATTGTTATGGACCATCTATACTTTCACTGCAGTTTGGCATTCAATTCAAATGCATTTTATGAATCATATTTCACTTATTTTATCAATCAATTTCATTTGCACCCAAGTCAAGTGTGTTTGTGTGTGGGTGCATGCCCATGTGTGTATGTGTGCATGCGCGTGTCTGTCTATCCATTATGTGTATGTGTGTGAACGAGTAAGCTGCATGGGGATTTGGAAATCCTAACCTGCGGTTAAATTTCTGGTGTGGTTTTATGCTCATGCACACACACGTGCACACACACACACACACACACTCATGAAGAAGGGGGGCTAGCGGGGTGCAGAAGTAGGCAGAATGTTTCTATGGAGTGATGATGAGAGGATTGCTCTCACCTAAGGTGCTCCAGGCATATATAGTGAGATACATCGACTAAGGGGGGAGGAGAAGTTGGGGGAGAGAGTGAAGAGTGAATAAGTATGAGTTCTCCCATCCTATGGGGAAATATAGGAGATGAGGAAGAAGTGAGGGTACCTTGGGATACCTAAGGAAAGCCAAAGAAAAGATTGAAAGAGAGAGAGACAGGTTTTGAGCCAGTGGAGACTTTTGACTGAGAGTGCTAGAGGGATTTAGGTGAAAACAAAAATAAGTCAGAGATAGGTGGACATGGAAAATTATGATAGGATTGGAAGCTAGAAGAGCTTTAGGGGAACAAAGAATGAAGAGTAGACTGGTCATTGGGATGAGATTATGTGTGAACACAGGAGTATAGGGTGTAATGCGACGTAATGAGGTTTACGTAAACGAGGGTTACGTCTTGCACAGTAATATCGGTGGAAAAATTGGTTCAACACATATTCAGTTACACTGTTGTTTAAAGTACCATTCTATGCAAGCATGTAGCTGTCAATTTATAGTGACATAAACATTTTTGCATTTTTGTTTGTTCAGGCATTTTTAAATGGATTTGACGTATTTGCAAGCATGTACTTTCAAATGTGTTCAAATGTACATCTATGCTCAATGCTGAAAACATCAGTTATATATTGCTATGGAGGGAGGGTTATATATTGTTATGTAGGGAGGGAGGGAGGGAGGGAGGGAGGGAGGGAGGGAGGAAGGAAGGAAGGAAGAAAGGAAGGAAGGAAGGAAGGAACTTTAAGGGCCCTATTACTAAGGGCCCTATTACTTGTGTGATGTACATATAACAATAGGTACATGTGAACTAAATTTCAGTGTTCATTGACCTTTTAATGATATTTGCTAGCACATTCATGCTAATTGTGATTGTTTACCAGTTACCAGGCACATTTCAATTGGCCTAATATCACTCACACACTAAATATGTTCCCACTCCCTCATTATCTTTTCCATCCGAGGACAAAACATGCACTCAATGTATCAGAGACTTTGATCCATGCACATATTGTAAATTAAATGTTATTCCTAAAACCTTTGACCATTATTACAAACCATTTCAAAATTGAGTGTGTAACATTTATGAATATTTTGTAGTTTTAGTAATTGGTCTGTTCCACATTTTTGAATGTGCATGTACAAGTTAATATTCTGTGGTCTAGGGAAAATGTGTGTTTTTAGCATTTAGCTCACAAGTATGTTTGAGTCATATATGCAACATATGTGCAAGTATGTGTGACCATGTTGTCAAGTACTCTATGCTCAAATGTATTTGAACGTCTATTTGTATAGGTTAAAAATTTGTCATCAAAATCAGCAACACACATCCGATCTATTTTTTCAAATAACCCCCGCCCCCTCATGTGATGAGCTATGATGGCTGTATATATGTGGAAGCAGAGCAACATGTAGGCATTCCCTAAGTACAGAAGTGGCTTGAGGACAGTCGATCCATCCTTTTACCTATTAGCAATGATTGGAATCAAGCTGGCGAACGAACAGCAACGGTTACAGAATTCCTTGTAGCAATAGCGGCAAGTACATACAGCTTTTCCCCCTCAGCCAGACATGGCCTAATCAGTGGGTTAATTACGCCTCTTTGTAACTGTGTCAGCATCATGTAACTGATTGCATTAACAACTGCTGTGCATCAAACAGCCACGTCTCATGCGTGTGCATTTTATTACACGGTTACGGCTGGACTTTTAGCACAAACTGCATCAAAAATGTCTTTCTTATATGACTGGTAGGCACTGGTTTACTCTGTTCTTCTTCTGTCTTCCTTTTATGCTTTACAGAGTTAATGAATTACTGTAGGCGTTGCTATTAGCCAGAATGATTTTTCTCCATCTGTTTAAGTGACCCCATAAGTTAATAAGTCAAGACGTATCGCCTGTCCTACATCTTTACACCATATGCCATCTTTCTACCCTAAATTAGACAGCACTCGCTGACTGGTGCGGAACAGTTTTGAAGTTTGGTCTTCAGTCTGTAGAATTCCAAATGGTTGTTGTAAAAGTTGTATGCATACGCCCAAATTTAGTAAATAATGTTCCTATCTTTAATCAGGTCTGATCCTCAAGACAAGTTCTTCCACGGATATTGAATGTGTCATAATAAAGATAAGAAGTGATCATCTAAACTTAGATTTTTCCTTTGCCTTAGTTCCTTATTGTATCTGATCTGTATGTATTCTGTGTATTGCATGTTCGTTCTAACATTCTATTCCATATCTTTTTTGCAATCACAGAAGAAACAACGGACAAAAGAACTATCTCAGCTATTCCACTCCTACAATCCTTATGATCACAAGGTAAGGTTGTAATTTATTTTTTTCTTCCTCATCCCCTATTGACACGTCTTTGTCCATCTCAATCACTGCGCGCTTGTCTCATCATCAGCGTGCGTGTTTGTTAATAGGCCTCAGATGAAGCCCCTCACTTGACAGCAGAAGTTGTCAGTCTTCATTCATGTATTGTCTTAAGGGCTGTGACGATTTTGTTTTTACACTTATGGGGATCATCTCTTGTCAGCAACATTGCGTATAAGAACATGTTAAGTGTTGCCTCCTCATTATGATGGGGAATCCGTTTTCCTTTTAAGTTGGATGTTCAGGATTTAACTGCTGTATGGTTATTGATACTCACTCAATTCAGTGACTCATTTAGCATCGCATACAACGTAGAATCACCATCGACTGAATCGCGCGGAAAATCTTTGCAATTGTGATTTGTTTTGGAAACCTTTTCTTTTTCAACACAAGAGAGCCACTCAACTTACTGTGTTATTTAATAAAATACACGTTATCCCTAATAGAAAGTGCATGTGGGAGCACTGGTAAACTCCGGATTTAGTTTGAATTTATATTAAATTTGACCTCCAAATTCACACACATCTAAACATGCAATGTGCTGATATGTTTCACGTGTTCACTATAATAATTTCACAAATCTGCTCTTCTGCAATGTCTGGTAAAGCCCAGAATGTTCATGCAAGTCCTTTTCCATTTTCAGAGATTGGAGATGTGCAAAATAAATCCCTGCGCATTACAAGTCCAGATAGCTGTGAGATATGCTCTGCTAAAAAGATCTAATGTCAAGCATGAGTCATCCCAGATCCACCAAGGTCTGCTTGTCCTTGCCTCTATCTTTTCGCCGAGGAAATATGGAAGCAAATCGGCTTTTATTAAGCTTATATAGCAGTTAGTCTGATAATATCCCTCATTTTACATTCGATTCTACGGGTGCATGGCCTTTCAGCTCGTAGTTTAGATAAGGTATTGTCAGTTTACATCAGTGTGCTTTTTGTGTACACATGTAACAGCGATAATGCATGTATACAAAGGCTAG
This sequence comes from Hippichthys cyanospilos, assembly GCF_059441005.1. Taxonomy (NCBI): domain Eukaryota; kingdom Metazoa; phylum Chordata; class Actinopteri; order Syngnathiformes; family Syngnathidae; genus Hippichthys; species Hippichthys cyanospilos. Next base: position 30,616,494 of record NC_142371.1, read on the forward strand.
GTACATTGCCGCCTTTACGGCAATTACTGCTAATATGCATTCGCCGGTGTAGGAAAAGGTCATTAATAAAGGCTGAGTTGTGGTGAGGCTGTTGTGTTTGTGGGGCTTATTGTTTCGAAGCTGCAGGCTACAAACCTAAATGAAATAATGACTTTTTTTTTTTTTTTTTTTAAATGAACTAATTGTTGTTTTATTACCAAGATTGTGTCTGAACCTCCTGTGGCTAATGAAAAATCACGAGGGAGGAAAATGTCAACCTTCAATACAGACTAGTATTGACACTCAATGGGATTAGTGAAATATTAGCTTGCTCCTTTATTGGGCTTTCTGTCTTTCTGTCATCTACTTAATATCAGTGAAAATGGTTTACTTGTAAATATGACAGTAGATTATACTTTTTTTGAATATATATTTAAATACAGTGTTGAACACAGCCTCTCTGGTGTGTGTTTTGAGAGACATGTCGCGAGTGGGTGTGCCTCTGTGTATGTTTGCAATGATTAATGTGAAGTATCCTGTAGCCAGATGGTGCTGAACAAGGCCCATCCATCAGCAATGAAAAGACCAGTGGGCAGAAACCTGGCAGAAGACTTTGTCTAGGGCCAGTGCCCTGTACGACACACACACACACACACACACACACACACACACACACACACACACACACACACACACACACACACATTTTTTTTAGTCTTCAACAGCAAACGTGCGAACACACACGGTCAATAGTGTTTACAATCAACTGGCAGCAAGGTTAGCATTGTTTTTGTATACTGTACTGAATATTGCATTGTATTGTGTTCATTAAAAACACCGCATCATGATAGGGCTCCAATTAACATTTATTTTAACTAATTCTCTGCCAGCCCATTCAAAATGAATTTTGCTTCTGAATGAATACATGAATTTGACTATTTGACCGTCAGTAGCAGTGAACGGGTTCGTTCACTGCCAGCACAGTAAAAATGGAGCTTTGACGTCTGCAGTCGTCAATGGTAGTGAATGAAGTAATAGTAGTACAGTGGGCCCCCGTGTTTCGAACTTAATCCGTTCAGCGGCTCGGCTCTTAACTCGAATTGTCCGTATGACGGGCAATCCAAACCTATGATAATTAGCGAATGCGTGCAACGCCTGCAAAAACCTTAGGTAAAAACATCACGACTTTATACACATATTAAAAACATTTTAAAAATTAGTAATATAATCTACTGTACAGTTAAATTAAATAACATAAATATACAAAGGAAAATGACATTTACCTTTGGGGCGACGTGACTTGAGCTGGTGGTGGGTGGAGGCGGAGGGGAGCAGAGATCAACCCGCAGAATTTATTTATTTATTTTCTTAAACAAGAACATATCACTGCCGATTTCTTTCTCTTTAATCCGTAATAGAAGAAGCCTCTCCATTTTGTTGTTGACCGAGTTCCGTCCCCTGGCAAGGAAAGTCTTGCCCTTAGAAGACTTGCTTGCTTTCATAGGTTCCTTGTTATTGAGAATTGTAGCGATCGTCGAGCGGTTACGGCCATACTCACTAGCAAGGTTAACTATGCGTGCGCCTCCTTCGTATTTTTTTATTATCTCCTGCTTCGTTTCTATTGTCATCATCCTCTTCTTCCTTACTTCTTCTTACTTCTTACTTCTTCCTTTACCGCCACTTACAATTTTAGAAGCCATGTCTAACAGATAAAATTTGCAAAGTCTTCACAACACACCGACCAGCTGTGCCATCAAGTTCGGCCAATAGCATATCGGCATTTCTGTGATTGACATGACGCCGACCAATAGCATATCCGCATCTCCGTGACTGAGACTGTGACTGTGACCTTAATCGACCAATAGCATATCCGCATCTCCGTGACTGAGACCGTGACTGTGACCTTAATCAACCAATAGCATATCGGCATCTCCGAGATTGAGACCGTGACTGAGACCATGACTGTGACTGCCTTAATTGACCAATAGCAGATCGGCATTTCCGTGATATGCGAAAAAGTTCTTTTTGTTGATTCAGCAAAGCGAAAAAAATAGTGCTGACACACTGACCGGCATGTTGGATAGTTCGTAAAATGAAAGGTTTGTGCGTAAGAGGGGGACAAAAAACTCTGCGGTCCACGTCGTAAGATGAAAAATACGTAAAACAGGGAGTTCGTAAACCGGGGGCCCACTGTAGGTCATTTTTATGAAGAACCAATTAAAAAATATATATCTTTCCATCCCTTTATTGAAAAAGAAAGACATTCTTTCAAATAACTTTTGCAGAAAACAAATTAATTATGATTCATCTAATAGTCTGTAATCTGTTGGAAAAGCAATATATCTCTCTCTCCCTCTCTCTCCCTCTCTCTCCCTCTCCTTCTCTCTCACGCGCACGCAACAGTAGCCTGTCCTTTTTCGAAAGCCGGAATCTTCCCACACAACCAACTTTGTTTGTTTGGACAGGAGAAATGTTCGATTGGTTGGCCAGCCTCCATTTTGCGGCCCTACTTTGAGCGATATCACGTAAAGCGCTTTGCAAAAGTAGTATATGATAGAATGTTAGCCACGTTACCCACAGTAGCCCACAGTAGCAGGAAGTCCAACACCACTGCTATCACATGATGCTGAAGTCTAGGAGGTTTCACATATAATACACACTTGAGAAAAATTGACATAGGTGACCCAGTAGTTTTTGGTATGTGTGATTATATTAATGTCTCCTTGAGATAGGGTTGCTTCTCAGTGCTGACATGTTCCCAGAATATGGTTAAAAAGGTGCTTTGCTAAGCACAGTGATACTGAAAGGGTCTGCGAATTATTTAAAAATATACAATATACAATCCAACACCTCTGCATTCTCTTTTGAAGTTTTTTCCCTGAAGGCTTGGCCCTGCCAGGTCAAAGTTGTGAGACTTGAGTCCGGTTTTGTGTGCATGCATTCAGCTGGTTCTCAGAGTGCTTACAGTGCCCCTTGCCCCTGTCACTGTGCGCTGTCATAATCTCCCGAGAACATACAAATACAGATGCCCGCATCCATTTTCCATGCTGTGTGCATAGGCCTGAATGACAAGAGTGACAGTTTGCCTTGCAGCAAGAGAGAAGGGACAAGCTGTCAACATGGACCGTTGCACCTGCTCAGCCTCACCAGGGACGCCAAATATTGGAAGTAGAAAAAAATGCAGGTTGAAGAAAGGAAGGATCTAGAGGCAGTGTGAATGGGGGTTGATAATGAAAACCCAATGAGCAAGCGTTCTTGGAAAATAAAAACCTAATTGCACACAATAAATGACCCCCTCCCACTTTCAATTTTTGTGAATTCCCTCTTTGCCTCGTAACATTGACATAATTATCATTTGTCACAAAGAGGGGGAAAAAAAAAACACTGGAAGAAGTTAATTAGTCTAACAAGTCTCTCTCTCCCTAACAGATCACTTTTAATATTTCCAACAATTAGTGTTGTGTTTTTCTCCCCTTTGGGGATCCTAATTGTGTTTATTTGCTGAGGGATTTTTCCAAGCTGCTGCTTTATATTGTTGGGGAAAGCTAACCTCTACTTTTGTCAAACTTGACATTTGCTTGCCATACTTTCCCCCTCATATTTCCTGTTAATTAATGTACTGTTAGAGTAGACAAAAGCAGCATCGGAGAGAGACAAAACATACATTTATTGAGTTCAGTGATTTGTTTTCTTGGCTCATTTGTTTGTCTATCCACATGATTATTTCAGTCTTATTATGAAAAATTTATCAATTTAATCAGTCTATCCTCGCGATATTGGTGTGAGGTGCGAGTTAACAATGCAAATGCCATTCATCTGGTTTTACAAATTCTGAAGATGTGTCCTCAATCCTCTTGTGTCTTATTGAAAACAAAGTCGAGTAAGTCGACTTAAAAAAAAGGATCAAATGAAAATATCAGTCTCAAAGCTCCGCCTGACCAAGTTTGCGGCACTGTTTTCTACACAGTCCTTTCATGTGGGGCACGCAGTTTTGCAATGGCACCAAAGAAGAAAGACTTCCTCTAAAAAAGGAATTATCACAAATGATCTTCCCTATTAAAAATGGTGATCAAGTAATAATCAGTTAGTGCAGAGTGGTTAGAGGTATCCACATCAGTAGTTTTGAGAAAAAAAACTCATATTTTACTGCTTGTATTGGTGCACCACCAGTAGTAGTAGTAGCCAGATGGCCAACGCTATTTTTGTGCTTAAGCACACTTACTGATTTAGTAGCGTAAGCACACTTACTGATTTAGTAGCTAGCGGGCTTTCATTCAAGAAAATTATAGGATTTAAAAAAAATCGAAAGAACCATGCCTATGTTAATCCGAGAATATAACTTGTCACTAAAAATATTCTATAGTGGCTCGGTTTTAGATGTTCAAATTTTAACCAGTAGAGGGCACTTAAACATGTAATGTGCACAGTCTACTCCTCAAGAAGAAAAAGACCAAGAAGAAGAACAGGAAGTTCTTGACCTCGTAGTCGCTAACAGGCAATTCCACGCTTAGGTTTATTAATGGAATATTGATGAAGCAATGTAAGTGACTTCAAAGACACTATTATGTGTGTCAAATACAGTACATATAAATGTATATATAAATGTATTTGTGAAAAAATAATACAAACACCCGCACACACAGTGGGGGGCAGTCCCTCCAAAACAGACACCCATTTTGCAAACAGAATAATGAATGATGGGAATGCTCAAAAAAAAAAAAAACATACAGATTAAGAAGTGGATTTTTCATCTATCATTGTAATCAGCGGGACAGACATTCCAGAAAATGCAAAATAGAAGTTTTTCAATCCGCTAATAAGAGGCATTATTTAGTATTTCAAGCTTAGCAATACACTGCCTTTTTACTTGTAGTGAATATGACTGTTAAAATTTAAATGAATGTGACGACTGTCGGACAAGCAAAAAAAAAAAGGAAATGGCTCACAATAACATAAATAATTCATTGTTATAGCCATTCACATCAACTCATGTTCACCTTTAGTATACTAAAACAATAAAAATAAACTCACTCTCATAGATTACTGTGCAACTTGTCGACCGCTTCATCGCGAGAGGGCTGGCGGAAGAAATGGGTTGTAAAAGTGACAGATTCTACCTTGACTTTAAAGACACTTTTAATAACTTACTCTACAGGATAATGTTACACCTCCGTTTTGATCAAAGGCTACCCAAATGGAACCGGACTGGTTGGCGTGCGCTTGTGCAAGCATCCGTGTGCGCGTGTGTGCATGATATTCCGCCCACACTGCTGTGCTGTTTGCCAAAGACATGCTTGTCTCCTTTTTTACTGTTGCACAGTAGAGTTCTATAGACATGTAGACTTGTGCTCAATCTGTCAAGGTTACACAACAGGGACTTATGAAACACACACATGCACATGTATGGCCTCGCAAATGTTCAGAACGCATGAGAGCCATGACTTCATTTGGAATCGGTTTTCTGTGATTATAATCTCTATGGCTACAGCATCATATTCTCCCTGTAGCTTTCAATAAGTAGGCAAGATGTAAGATATAAAGCAGAGCAATGAGAAGACATTAAAATGGAAGAAAAAGGGACAGTTATTTTAACAACAGTGGGAATAAAATTGCAATCAAAAGTCTGACTGCAGGTTTATGATGTATTTTCATTGATTTCCTCTGATGGTGACTACATTTTAAATGGTGTCAGAACAGCGGTAAATGACCACAAATACAATAGTAATGTCACAATCACATACTGTATGACAAAGACTACATCTAGATTCATGGAACAAAAAATCAGTATTTAACAGTGCTTGAGTATTGATTATACCCTGTGGCTTTTTTTTTTAATTGTTTATTATCATTTTACCACAGATAGCGACAGCAAGCCGGGGTATTCTGCTTTTTCTTTGGCGAATACAACATGTTTTTGTAGCTGAGAAAAAAGTACATTTGTATATTTGTCTCCGCAAAACGTTGCTTCCTGATAAGAACAGCAGAACAAGTGGTGTTGCAGGACTGGTCAATCACCAAATGTGTGACTTATTTTTGTGATCGTCTTGTTTGTGCGGTTTGATTATGAATTCAGAATAATGTTAGTTCCTGCGTATAGTCTTCCTTCTGTAATTCCTCAACAAGCGGCTCGATTTTTGGGAGGAAGTGTTGCCAAAAATCTATAGGTCAAATGAAATATGTGGCCAGGGTTATTTATTCTAACAATTGACAAATTCTCACTTATTTTTCTCCATTTCTAATTTTCAGGCTTAGTAAATCAAGACCACATTAACCAAGCCAAAGACATTATTGAGACTAAAACTGTGTGTACAAACCAGAAATCACTCCAAAAAACTGAATAAAATGCCGCCAGAACCATTTTTCCATTACATTAGCAACAAAAATCAAATCAGTTTTGTTGTTTTTGAACAATAAAACAAAATTGCAAATCCAAACAAAGTATTTAATATCTCTCTGATCACAGCAGAAGTAGTGGTAGTGGTCTCAAACAGTCCTGATCAAAAATCCAGAGTCTGTCCTATCAGAGGCCAAGAGGAGACTTCAGATTAAAAATGCCTTTTCAATACAATACCGAGACCCTTAAAACGTGGGCTTGAGGCCAGTCTGGAGACCAAGACCGAGTTTGACAATTACAACACTAATGTCTCAGTCTGCTGTACTGTGGTTTCACAAGTCAAAACATGGAATAATGGTACCGGCCTTCTAATTGCTCCCAACCTACAAGAGTACGTGTCTTGGCCAAATAATTTAGGAGTAAAGGTTTATTATGAATGCAGCACCCTTTGCCAAATTGTTTCTCTCTCCTGATTGCTTAGCACAGCTAATCCTTAGACGTTTGAAGCCTGCTTCAACAAAATCGTTGCAATCTATATGAACGTTCAGAACCTGTTGTCTCAAGCTATTGACAGCTTTTGCTACTTCTTCCTGCATGCGCTATCAGAGGAATTGCTCGCTGGTTCTGATTCGGCCTCTGTTTAATTACACACAAGAACATGAGGGACAAATGAGTGATTTCACTCCAGTATTTTTGTATTTTTTTTAATCACCGATGCTATGCATGTTGTGTGGCTGGCTGTTGCCTCACCTTTCCCGTTTAAATCCCTGTTTATCACTCTATCGCAGAGTTGCACACACAGTGCTAAGACAGCCAAATAACTCAGCCAATATCTGCACGATTAATTCACTTTGCCTTCAGAGGCGCAAACTACATCGGTGTTCTTTGTTAGGCACCTTGGCGTTTCATTAAACAAGCTGTGGAGGAGAGCTTATCGCTCACTGTGCATGTACATGTGTTTACATACTAACACCATTTTAAATCTTGCATTGCGTATTGATTTTGCTCGGTAGTTGCGGCGCCCTAGCCGGAGTCGTATGAATTTGCAGGTTATTTACTATCCAAGGGAACTTAGAAAATTGAGTAGTTGTTTTTCTTTTGAAGTTTTTTCCTGCTTATTTTTATTTTTTTTTTTTTTTTTGTCAATACCTGTAGCTCACCTACATGGTGATCATCAGTGTTGAATATGTTTTGATTTAAACTTTTTTATTCCAAAAAAGACAATGTATCAATTTGACAGAAAATCATAAACATAAATACATTATGAATGTATTACTGTTTTGGTCTGCAGCATTAGAAAATAGGGAATTATTTACAAATAAATGTTTCGTTTTGATTCAAGACAAAGATAATCAGTCTGCTTTTGTTGAGGACTACAGAATTCAGAGCAAAACATGCTGCGGAGAGGAAATAATGAGTATTTGGAACATTTTCATTTTTAAAGACATCTAAACAGCTAATTGCTTATCAAAAATTATAATCAATTAATTTGGTCATTCATTTGTATTTGATTAGATATTAATCATTACACCTCTATAGAATACACTCTATATTGTCTTTAAAACACGGCCCTAATAAGCAAGTGCAGGCATATTCCGTAACATTTTTTTAAATGAGTACCGAATATATCTGAGTAAATATCAGCTGATAAAAAGATATCCACAATTGAAATATTTTGACATTGGCTTTAGTACCTCCTTTTAATTTTCCAGAAAATCTGCTTCAAAGATGTTTCAATAACCACTATGCATTTGGATTATAGTGCAAAATTATAGTGATTATAGTGCAAAACCTGTGTGTTTACAGTAACTTCAAAAATTAACTTCAAAAATAAATAAAAAAATTGTAAAGACAAATACAACAACTAACTAAACAAATGAATAAATAACCAAGTAAATAAGTTATGCATGAATAAGCATGAATAAGTTCAGTATTTGGCAATCTTTATTCAATAATCATTGTTTCGAATCAAGTTTCTTCAATCGGACAGCATTATTCAAAGAATGACATCAAGGGGTACAGTAGATACACTAAGTGTCTTTCTTATCTGTTCGTCCATGTGGCAAAGCACCAGCAGGCCAGTAACAACCATTTGACAACTTTTGCCTGTTCAGTCAGCAGACACAAACTCACCACACCTGTACTTGTGCATGTACTATATGTACAAAAAAAAAGTATGAGATGTGCTAACAAATTAGTACTAGCTATTGCAGACAATTATTTGATGTCCCAAAGTTTTTTTTTAGAAACGATTCCTTTCCATGTTAATCTTAAATTCTTCATTTTTCGTTGCAAGAGTGTACAAAATATTTGGTCTATCATGCCACTTTTTAATGATAAGTCAGGGTACTCTATTTGTCACATGAAATGCATGGTGAAATGCATTTTTGTTTTTGTTAGCCATATCCTAAACAGACGAGAAATAAGGATACTAGGTGCAATGTTAAGATGAGCTAGAATTTTATGGATCTAAACCATACAATTAAGTTATGTATGTTGAGAGAAATGACATTATGCTTCCATCTAGACATGGACCGATAACCGCGTTGACAGGTTACCGAGATGTTAAAAACTCAAGGTTGCAATAACTGCTAATGCCATGTATAACAGGTAATGAGTACTTTTCTTTTTGCTTAATCAAACAAAGGGGGCATTTACACAAAGCAGAATATGATCGACTCAGCAAGCCGCCTCTTTGAAAATAATTAAATGGCATTCACTGTTTGTTTGTTTGTTTTTTTTTCTATGTACTTATTTCTGTGTTTGTATAACCTTCTGGGCATGCATGGAACATTTTGTCTTAAACCTTTCGGACCTAAGCAACATGCTGGAGGACATATTACGTTTGTGGGTCTGAACCAAAAATGACGATGAATTTAGATTATGTTATACCTTTCTGGGAAATGATCGACCGAAGCTTTACTAAGCAAGTTATAGCACTTAGAACAGGCTTCACGATTTCAAAAAAGATAAACATCAGTGCGCTTTTTTTTAAATCAAAAAACACTTTGCTAATCAAAACAACTTGCTTTCTGTGTAACTTTAAGGATAACAGGTCATAACATTTGAAGTTATAGGAATTATTTTAGAGGGTTTCAAAGTGGAGTTTGCCTGTTTGCCAAGTTTAGTGGACTTTAATGGAAGCATGGTGCAGTTTTGTGATATCTTATCACTCGTCCTTGTAGCGTTGATCCATCAAGCCATCCATAATTAAATGGCAATCACTGTTTGTTTTATTTGTTTGTTTGTTTGTTTTTTATTTAGTTTTTTGGCATGTATTTCTTTATCTTAAATATAGTTTACCAGTGACGAGGCACTGTGACTTACTAAGAACAATTAAACAACAATAATATGAATGTGTTTATTAATGTATTCATTATGTTTTTATTTATTTATGCTAAATGTGATTCACAATTCTTAATGTTCCAAACATTCTATATTTTGTTATAGATTATTTTCAATGGAACAAAGCAGAGCTGTGATTTTAATACCGTGATACATTTTGCTCGAAGTTACCATACCGTCAGAATCCGATATCGCCTACTTGTGACATCAGACCTCACTCGATCTTGATGCCTTATTATAGGGGTTGCAATCAATGCGGCCATGACCCAATTACAATTCCACTCTGCCGCTACTGAACCTCCACCTGAAAATATAAAGAATTACACCATGTGGGAAGTTCTATTTGTCCTGTGAGGTGAGCTCCCACATTGAAAAGGTTAAACAGAATGCACTTTTATAAACACATATACTAGCGCTGTAAACAAATAGGGCCATTGCAGGTTCTGGACTATAGCTTTTGTCTCTTTATGGCGGTTACCAAAGTGGGCCACAGCAGGAGGGGAAAGTGATGTATTGAGTCTGAGTGCAGGTGTGTATTGTGAGTTAGAAATGACAATGAAATAATGTGGCAGTAAGCTAGAACATGTTTTTTTTTTTGTTTTTGTTTTTTTACTTTAATGTTCTATGTTAGTGTTTACTAAGCAGTGATTTTATAACTTTTTTACGCACTGTGAATAACTGATTTTTTTGTTGAACGTGCTTGACCTTGGGATTTTTTTGGTGACTGTTATCTTGTGGTTAGTTGGATTTATTAAAAAAAAAATAGTTGCCTGGTAAAATATGACTCTATAGTGAATTAATATATTCACAGTTTGACACTTAGATAATTGTTAACATCTTTGCATGTTCACAAAATGAGTCAAAAGAACATACTCTGATTAATCCAAACAAATAACAAACAAGAACAAATTTGTATTGAATTGTTTTGACACCTACACACTTTTTCCTTCTTTTATTAATTGTTCTTTTTCTCGATCATCTCTCCATGCCTTATGTCTAGATTAGTGTGATGCCTTCTGTGAAAGACTGTTAATTGGATGTTGGGAGCTAATAAATAGCTTCAATTAACAGGCCTGGTTAGATAAAGCAAGGCTAGCCTGATGGAAGACACAAAAACAAAGTGCATTGTGGAGTTGTTACTGGATTTTTTCTTCGCACAGAGTATGTAATCAGCTTGTAAAGTTTATTACATTGACATGACATAATGGTTTAACCAATCACGATGAAGTTGACATCTATGGTCAATTTTGCTACACGCCAGCTTGTATTTAAAAAAAAAAAAAAAAAAAAGAGGTATGTTTTATTCATTTGTCTTCCTCACACAAAAATATTGTTTTTTCTCCAACCCATCATTCAGTTCCAATCGGAATCAGAATTTCGGCAGGTTGTCATGATATTGCTGTTTTTACTTTTGAATGTTTGGGATCACTGATTCATATATTGCAATGCATTAGGTTCGATTCAGTGAGATCTTCTTTTTCACTTTAATTTGGACTAGTAGTATACATTTCATTTAATAATTACCGCGTTCATCTTTGATAGATGGAGCCACTGAAAGCATAATGACACGTTAAAAATATAATGGTGCACTGTTTTTGCATTTGTCCTTTTCATTCTTACATTATTTTTTGGAAATTCAATGGCCTATTCCTCTTTCAAGTCTAATAGAAAATGTAGCCACATTATCATTGATGACTTTTTTTTATTTGTATTTTTTTACAGCCTCTCCTGTATGTTTTTTTGTTCCATCTTTTCTATTTCTTTGTCTGTCTTTGTTTCCTGTTCACTCGAGCTCATCTCTGAGTGTTGATATATAAGAGCCCCGACTTGTTGAAGCAGCTTGTTTGAAGTCCTGCCAGTGGGGGAGAAAAGAAAAAAAAGTGGACTTAGAGCTCTTTTAAACAGCAGAGCAGCATCAGGGATTTTCTCTTTTCTTTGACAAGAGCAGCTTAGTTTTTCATCCTTGGTAGTATTTCATGCTGTCAGAAAGGTAAATAAAGGGGAATGAGTGCAGATGTGGCTCAGACTCACCTTTTGTCACATTCACTCTTTCAGGGAGCCGCGCTTATAATGCTGCAATTAACAAGACCGTTATCTGATGTGATTTTCTTTAGAATTACATTTGTGCACTGACAGGTTTGAGAATGCGTATTAGAAGTTCTCATTAGGAGTCGCCCACTGCAATCATTTTAGTCATATAGTTTGCAGCACTAACAAGATCTTTTTTCTTTTTTTTTTGGTAGCAAAGCTGCTATGAATAACGATAAATGACTGGTTTGACTCTTAGGAAAATGTGTTTTAAGGATAAAGAACATGATTGATATAAATATAATACTTTATATCTAAGAAAAAGAGAACTATATTATAGTTCTATATAAATATAAATATAAACATAAAAAAAATATATAATATATAAAATATATAAAATATAAAAAAAAAATATAGTTCTATATTTTTGCAAGTTTACTGAAGGTTCATTCCAGGGTTGTATCACTATGACATTATATTATTCCGCATTCGGGTACCCTTTTTACATAGTTAACATTATTATTTAAAAAGCTTTTGCCTAATATGGAAAGATGAATTCTGAAAAATGAAAGACTCATCTGGATGTCTCTTTCTGTTCATGCTTTTCACTTATTTTGTCAAGCATCGATTCCTCTCATGTACTGTATAGCTGTCATACTGTTAACATGAGTGTGTCCATTAAAAGCTAAGAGCAACAGCCTACAGGCTTGTCAGACAATGTGATGACATGAAGCTCTTGCTGAATGAAAGCATTGAAGATCAAAGTACTTCAATGACCACCTGTTCTATGTGCCAGTACACACCGTACATGTGCTGTAGAACAAAATTGTCACAATTGCATATCATATCTGATGGCATTTTATGGTATGTGTTTTTTTTTTTTTTTTTTTTTTTTTTTTTTTTTTTGGGGGGGGGGGTCCTGACATCAAGCATTCTCTTTGAGACCGAATCTAAATGTGGGGGTGTTTATCTTCATGTTAGAACAGCTCTAATTCCCATGCCACTTGGCCTAATTTACACTTTTATACAGCGTACACTTAAAGTATACATATAGCTAAACACGCAATGTATATTGCATGTTTATCTTTGCGTCTCAACTTGCACCATTCTCCAGAGACGTTTAGACTGATTGGTATAGAGGAGCTAAAAAGTTTTTAAAAAATGTTTTTCCCTCTTCACTATCACATTTGCAAAAGATGTCAAAATATTCCATCATATACTGTGAATGCTAAGCACCTACTCAGACTCCACAAGAATTTCTGTTGAAAGTACACAAAAGTGTTATTCAAAATTCACGTTTGCTTTCTTCTCGTTTTTCAAAAGTGCATTTGTGTTTTTGCACATGCATTTCAACCACCACACATTGAAGTACCTTACAAGGCCACATTGTAATCACATTGTTTGGAGAGTGTTTTTTGATTAAGACAAATCACACCCTGACAAATAAAATACACAAAATCATTTTTCTTTATCTCAGGGGTAAACAGTGTACTGTATAAAATAGGGGTGTCGAATTGTCACCTTGTTATGTTTTTGTTTCCTGTGGGGAAAGGACGGTCATACACTTTGTTGGAGCACCTGGAAATTGTTTGACATGTGGCTTCTATTAGCGTGAATGCTACTTATCTGCCACATTTAACTTCCACTTACAATCTTCATTGGATGTCTCATTTTGAATTTCTCAGTAATTATTGCACTATAATTAAAACATACTGCAGGGAGTCCTTTTTTGACGCAGTTTCATAAAACTGTCATAAAGAATGACACCTAATCTCGAATGACTCCTAGACCGATGCTGTTGAAGTCATGCTTAAAGTAAATCTTTTTAATAAATCATAAATATGAAATTATCAAAGTAAAAATAGGACACTAGAAAAAACAATGTCTTACCTTTACTCCCCGCTTGGTGTGCACACTACATAGAAATGCTGTCAACTCATTTACTTCATGCTGTTCGGAACACAAAACTCCATGCTGCAGTAAAAATGAATGGGCAGAGTGTGCTCAAAAATTCAAATTCAATATCATGATGAAAAAAAACATTACAAGTTCGAAGACTGCAATAAAGTAACAAACCAAAAAATGCAGAAATAAACGTCATGCAAAAGACTATAAACTCGAGAAAACACGGGAAGCACTGACAAGAACGACGCGGCACTAGTAGCAATATATACTACAATACCTTGGCAGAGACAATGACCCGACAAGAAGTGAAAGAAAAAAGATACTACCGGTAAATACACACAAAGAAATAATCTGAACAGGGTTCAGATCAGGGTTCGACACAAGGCACTTTAAAGCAGGTTAACGCAGACGGGTGGACGTAATCACACTGACGAGACACTGACACGAGGGTAACAACAACATGAACTCGAAAGACAATTAAAGAAAAAGAACTTCCAAAAGGGGGGACCTTGGATTATTAATGATAGCAGCACAGAACATCTCTAGAAAACTAGGTTGTTTTTGCTCTCATGTGTATTTCATAGATGGGCAAATTATGTCATAACCGCCAATCACAAATTTCACATGAAATCTAAAATCTGTGCCATTCAGATTCATCCGATCAGATCTGTATCAGAGTTACTTCCGATACGGTCTATGTTGCAGCGGTGCATTTTTTTCTGAGCCAAGAAGAGAACCCAAGTTATTTATACGTCTCGTGTATTAGTAACCTTTTCTGCCAAGTGCGTATCAAACTATGGAGGGCTTCTGGAGGACAGGGGCTCGTTTGTTAATCTAATGTTGTATGAATTCATTTCCACTTGCGCTGACCTGTTTATGGCTATAGGCCCATTGACATTAATGTGTGACGGCTCGTGCTCATTAGGAAGCCAATGTATAGAGCTGGCGAAACCGCCATCAGCTCTTGTCGGGCACATAGGCCACATTCACCACGGGCTAATATGCCAGCTTCTATGTTCTATCCTGTGGCCTATATCACATGTGAGAAGATGTAACAATGGATTCACCCAGACAAACAAGGTCACGACATTCTCGCAGCACATTAAAAGCTCACAGTGACAGCGTGAAACATTTTTGTTAGTTAACATATTTGCTTGCACGTGCTGTAAACCTTTTACATCACTGCTCCATTTTAGCAAAAAAAAAAAAAAACATACTGAATTAAACAACGTTTTTTGTGATCGTTAAATCCAAAATAATTGCCCCAATATAAGAGGCACTTTTTTCCCAAAAAAGGCCAAATGAATTGGTGCATCATATAAACGTAAATATTAGATTTTTTTTTTTTTTAATTTGACACCACTTGAGGAAGATTTATCTGTGAGCCACATACGTCGGGTTTTTACACAGATGTGCGTTTTTGTATTGGCCATATTCTTACAATAACTAACCATAACAAGATGAGGTAGAGGGTGCACTTCAGTTTGCTGTTAGCAGCCAGTGCCTGTTGCAGCTAACAGCAGCGCGTTAGCCGATGTCATTACGGCATTATTTTCAATAAAAGATGCAAACAGACTGAACCAAGTCGACCTTGCTCATACACAGAAATATGACTAAAAACAGAGAAGCTCATGTAAAGTTTATGATGTTCCAGCTGGTTTAATTAAGAGTGGCAAGGTATGCAGCCAAGTTGGTCGGCGCATGGCTGCCTAAAGACTTGATCTCGTTTGAGAGCGCCTTCAATATGGTTATTGTTTATTATACAATGTAGTGTATATACAATTTTAATGTTTTCAACTGGGATTTTACACGCATTAGCTAATTAATATAGGTTTGGATTGTGCGGCAAACGCCGACTTCGCGTTACGATCCCAACAGTGGAACGGATTAATCTTGTAAACCGGGGACCAACTGTACACACACACACACACATATATATATATATATATATATATATATATATATATATATATATATATATATATATATATATATATATAATTTTTTTATATATGATATTTAATTATATATGCTAATAATACATCTATATTATATATAAGTAGTACCTACTATACTATTTTGTTACTAATTTTTAATATGGATATAAAATGTTGATTTTTTTTTTACCTGGGTTTTGCATGCATTATCTAATTTCCATAGGTTTCTATTGCACGCCATACATATGACAATTTCGCCTGACAATCCCAACTACATCGATTGTTAAAAATCGACTACAACTACAAAATTGTTAAAAAAAAAAATAAACGAAATGTCTGATACCAATATACAACAAAATGCCAAGTAGTGGCACCCATAATTGATCCAGCCCATAAATGTTGTCTTGCTGATTGCTGTATGTGACCGCACGACCAATCAGACCCCACTTAATCCATCTGTTACATTCATGTAACCACTGGATTGAATATAAACTGACTTGATGAATTATGCTTGTAGTATTGTTTTGTTGTCATGTTGGAGGTTCTGTATGTTTAACCACAGAGCTAATACCCGAGACATTAATATAAAATAACTGATAGACGGTTATATACTTGACTTTTTTTTGTTTTTGAATATTCCTCTGTAAAATACGTTTTTGTAGTCAGGACTGTAATTTGATTTCACGCTCCCCTCTGCTTCTTGAGGCTCTGCTAAGTTTTGATGGTTTGCTCTTGTCTTGTTTGCCCGTTGGTTTGAAAGGCACAGCTGCACATTAGCAGTCTCGCCTCTGTCTGATTACTACCTGCTCTCTTTGATGAATGTTCTCTATTTGTGGGTGTGTGCTCCCTGTGTCAGTTTGAACCAGAAGATGGCCCACCCCTTTCCCCAGGATAAATCAATCAACACCATTGAATTGCAAATATCACCCCCATCCGAGAGCCGTTTAAGTCGCCTCGCTGAATCCAACATGACTTTTACCGAATAGAATTTGGCCTTCTCTTTTTATATTTTTGGTTTGTAAATATAGGTTTTGTTTGCCATTTTCATGTTGCGAAAGAACAATCGGGGCAAATGTACTGTACGGCCGTGTCAAAGCAGTTCTATGGCACTGTCTTCTGCATTCATGCAGTTTTTATAGCACACTACTGGATTTGCAAATATTTAATTAGTTATAGGCTCAGCTATCGTCATAAAAATATTTGAATTGATTTAAAATCATTTTAAGAGCTTTGACAAGGAAGCATTACCGCTGTGAAATAATAAATAAATAGATGGAGTTGCAGAGGGCATTCTTCACAATATGGTGTTCAAAGCAAATGTGCTTTCCCTATACTGTTTGTTATTTTCTTTTGCCTCTTAACCAATTTCAGTTGCCTTCTTGACAGTCTGCTTGCATAGATTATGACAAACATCTAAGAATATTTAGAGCTGGAATCCTAAAGATGTGGGCAATTTTAAGTTACACAATATCTGTAAGCGATTAAGAATGTGTCTTTGCTTTTTAAAACTGTTGATTAATCTGATAATCCTTTAGTTGGTTTTAAATTGATCGTTGCACCTCTGATAGTAATATACGGTGCCAAACTGAATGATGCTTTGTGTTTTTGTTTTTTTAATGTCCTTGAAGGTATTGATTTTAGACATGTGAGGCCTCCGCCCGACATTAGAAACATTTTTCTCACATTAGGGTATCTCCATGTTTTGGTACAGTCTATTATGTACACCAAATTTAAGTATGCCTGATTAAGTTACTAATCCGCTTCAGGACTGCAAAATTTTTGATGGTTTTAAAATGTATCTTGACGTCGTGCGTATCACGTTTGCCTGTCATGAACAAAGTAAATGTAGAATTTCTTGTCAACTCTTTGTCTTCACTGTAGTCTTTAATGTTCTTTTTCAGCTATTAGGCGCTATAACAGGCTCAGTTTCGCTCCAACTGTCCATGCTACTTGTCTTTGACGTGTACATTGTATTAATATGGAAGCCTACATGTCATGCTGTCGTAGGCACATTGTCCATACATTGGCCAGTAAGCATCCTTACACACCCTTGTGGCTTTATTTATTTATTTATTTTTGTTCTGCCTGTGGCAACTGAACAGCCATGCCATATTAATCTCCTTTTAGCCAAGAATGAGTGTGATGTGTTAACCATTTGCATTTGTGCGGGGCTGGTTCATTTTCATACAATTGATTTACTATCTACGTATACTGTAATTATTATCCAGACAAGTTAGTTTTGAGCTTCACATGCTCAAATTTTCTTGCAATGATCCTTAGGCCAGGATCACACTGCAGCACGAAGTGACCCGATGGTGATGTTATCTTGCGTAGTTCTATGAGATGGGTGGCTTTTGAATTCTGGATTTATTGATTTGGAAATCAGAATTCGAATGGGCCGGAATCGAGGCACCGAAAACACAAACCACCTGTGATGATTTGATATGCAAAAATGTGTGTACCTGCAGTTTGTGCCTCCAGCTACTTTAGTATTCATAGACAATTAAATTGAGAACAAAATTGCAACCGAATCAGCCCTACCCAAATCAGGATTTATGAATTCTGAGACACACTGAGCTGGCTCTAACTCCAATTTTTGAGTTGACGCATTGGGGGAAAACTTGTCTAATTCTTAATTTATCTAACAACACATTTATTCAATAACACGTTCAATCTAAACTTCTCAACAGCAACTAGAAGGAAAACACAATAAATGTGAAATGAACAAAGAAAAAAAAATGTTGTTTTACTATACTTACTATACAATAATTTATTCAGCGCTATTTGCTGTAGGCAATCTAAGATTTATGCTGCATTCTACTGACACACTGACAATCTGGAGATGCTTTTCTTGCTGACCTGGCGAGAATGGCCAAAATGTCTCTCTGCATACATTACTATTGTCACCCCAAGCCTACCATCTCCCTACAGGGAACTAAGTGTATTATGTGGGCTTTCTGCTTCCCATACTCTCTGACCTATAGAGTGCACAAGCTGTGCTATCAGGGCTTTTCAACCTAATGTTCTTTCCACACTGCACAATTTCTAAACCAATGAAATCCCTCCGGCTCTCCAGATGGTTCTGAAACTTTTTCTTTTCCAGAACTTGGGTTGGTGCACAATCCCCTGAATTTGTATAGCATATATGTATGGAAAATAGGAGTTGCTATTTTAATCCTTGCCCGGCAAGTGCTGCTTCCACAGATGAAAAGTGATCCCCGTAACCTCTGTGAGGCAGATGTGCTAACCATCAAGTTAAACTTCAAAACAACAAAATACTTATCCAACAAGTGGCTATAAATAGCCTACAAACCCACGTTCGGTACCATCCCAATTAATTTGAGAAAATATTTTGACAAAACCAAAAGTGAACTTTTTGGCCACTACAGTATTCCTTAAAGTGTGTTTGGTGCAATTGTAACACTGCACATACATTTGCAAAAGGAATCCCATACCCACGGTGAAGATCTGTTGTTGCTTTGTTAAAAGGTGGAAAGCATTCTGATGTTGTCTTTCAAATCCTGACATTTTAATAGAGGTCGGTAGACTTTTTACACAAACTGTACACAGATGTGAACAATTTATAAGGAGTGCCTTTTGAATTCATTTCAAATTGAAGTTGATTAAAGTTTGCCCCAAATACTGTCATGTTTGATTCCCTTTAGCCTCTGTCCCACCGTGGGGAAAATGGGTTGGCGAAAAACCTTACAAATCTTGGCTAACCTTTTGGAAACCTCGGCAAACTCCGGCGACATTTTGAAGTTTGGCGACCTTGAACATAGACCGATGACATCAAAAGTGTTGCTCCCTTAGCCGACACTCACCAATGTTCGCCGCTCAGGGAGATAGGGACTTATAATGAGCAAATAAAAAAGCACCTTGTAAACTGATTTGTCCTGTATATGAAATTTTCTAAAAATATTGTGCAATAAATTACTCACTTCCTTAGAAAATTCAATGGAAGGACCAACTACCAATTTGGGTGGCATGAATGAAGCAAAAATGAAATAAATAAATAAATATTCTGGCTGGCAACCAGTTCAGGGTGTCCGCCCTACTGCCCGAAGCCAGCTGAGATAGGCGTCAGCGAGCCTGCGACCCTTTTGAGGATAAGCGACTATAGAAAATGGATAAATAAATATTGCTGGCAATTATTGAAATACTTTCAATACATTTTAAACCCACGTTTCAGTTTCTATTAAAAGCCAGGATAAAGGGCTTTAACAGTCGAGTATGCACCAAAGATGATGTACATTATGTGCAGGCTTTTATGTCAAACATTAGGCGCACAAAATCATTGTCTTATCTAAAGAACCACCAGGATGGCCATGTAACCCAGAGTCCCCCCCCAAGCCCCACCTTCTTATCATAACACATCCATTTCTGCGGTACTAATAAGACAACCGGGGGGCTGGCCTCCAATCGCAATCAGACGCGTTGACTAGATTGGCTTTCCTCTGCATGTATGATTTTCTGTCTTCAGGTGGGGCCTCCAGTAATCATAATCATATTGCCCGTGCTAAGGCATTATTTTCAGCCTCAATTATAGATTAATGCGGATGTATAGTTGTGTGCATTACATGTTCACTTACTTATTCTGCCACGGGTTCTCTCTCAAACACACACTCAGTCCATGGCCTCCAGGCCCACGCGGACATAATGGACAATCAGCCTGACAATCACAGCCTACCTCTGATTGATGCAGCAGTTGCAAACATATAGGCGCTCTAATGCCAGAGGCTGGTTCCCCACAAGTCTGGCACACAATCACATTCACGCACGTTCACACACTCCCATCATTCAATGAATAAATAAAGGGTGTATGGTTTTTTTTTTTTCAAATTTCTAGGTTAAGCCAGTCATGCAGAGGTCAGTCACTCATGAACGCACCTTACACAACCAAATAATAAGGCAATTTGTAGTTTGGGATTGTTCGTTTTCAAACTGAAAATTGTGCTTTGGGTAAAAATAATAAATTAATTAAAAACAAATCTCAGCTGAACAAGATGTAGACAAACAACGTATTTGTCTTTCTCTCGGTAAATTTATTGTGGGGTGAACATTTGCATGAAAATCTTGCTTTCTTATATAGATGTGAGGTTTATAAATGTAGTAGTGTATTATAAATATTCCAGTTCTCAAAATGTTTATTTGAACTGATGGGCTTGCAAAATGAACAATGTAGCATGGAAACGGCAGAAACAGAAGAGTTACTTTGGTTACAGGCTCATTTTTCAGTTACGGCTGAGAGAGTTTAACAAATTGCACGCAGCTTGTGATAGCTGCGCTAGATGTCGTAATTTTTGCAGTGTTTACAAATTTCGAGTGTGCCAATATTTTACCGCCATTTTTTTCAACTTGAAAACCAAAATGTTGCCACACAAATAATCTAAAATAATCTGTGCATCCTGTATTTTTCCTGTAAGGCTGTATGTAGCTTTTGATTCTTTTGGTAATCGGATGACATTTTTATCCCCATACCCCAATTTTTTTCTCTGTTTTCTCTGTTCTGCACTGGTTTCAGCGGGCTCACTAAAACAGAGCCCATATTTTGCTTCTTCACAATGACTGTTAAATTCTCCCTCGAAAAAAGCCATACGGACTGCCTGAGGGGCGCTGCCTATTTGTGAGCAAGGCTGTTGATTTTTATGTATACAATAAATTTGCATGGGTTTGACAGCAGGAAGGCCAATCAAATTCCACACTGTTCGCTGAGATTGTGTGAGTGTTGCCACGTTACACAGTGTAGCCTAAAAGGGTGCATACTAGAGATAAGTACTAGATAATGAATTGAAGTGATTGGTGAAGAAATAAAAATGTGTGGTTGAGTTAGAGAGAATTTTAAACTGGTGGAGGTGCTGGATCTTTTCGAGTCAAACAAGGGGTGATTACAACAAAAGAGATGAAAGAAAATTGTAATATTTTTAATTTTTTGTTCAGAAGTATCACTTTGTATGCAATAGCATTACTTCCCCTCCCTCCTCCTGCAGAAATTAATTGCAGCAGTACAGTTGCCATCCAATGTGGTTGGTCGAATTCCTTTTGCATCGCTTAAAAAAACAGTATGGTGGCAAGGGATTTTGGATGCTGTTTGAGTGACTTGCTCCTTTATTTATGACACATATAAAAACATTGATTAGATATTCAAAGCCACGGTGCCATCATTACCCGTGTTATGATGTGGATTAATTAGCAATTAAACTCATGATCCCATAAATCTGTTGCGGATCTGCCATGTACCATGGGATGTTATCTTCTGGATGTTGGTGTAAATTAAAACTCACTGTGCAAAGACATGCTATTTGGTGGCATGCTATTCAACTGATTGGGTAAACATGAATCCAAATATGGGGTCTGTAGTTGAATATGCACTAGCAAACGTCAACTTAAATTTTAAATTTTGCACGCAAACTCTCACCATCCTCTGTTTAATTACCAACTTTTGATTTGCTGCAAACATATTTCCATACATGTTATTAGAGCCGCAAGGATTGTTCAATGCATGATAATCCCATTCGCGCATATACAAGGACAAGATCATTGCTACTTACTTAGTGGAGGGTTTGAATGGCATTATAGCAGGGAAATGCTCACTCGCATGCATCAGGGCCATCAGTCTGCATTTTTACATTTCAGTATAACATCGTTTGGTTAAAATCAAGACTCAAAGGGGTTTTGTACGTGTACTAAAACACGCTTAAGTATAAACGGCTTCTCCAAATACTTGTTGTTTTGAGCGCAGGATGTTAAGTCCCACAAAGACATCTGTCTCCAATCCGAAGGAGCAAAAATCCAAAGGTTTGCCTTGCGTTAATCACGTTCAAAGGGTTTGAATCCTCTGAAATTTGCTTTGTTTGCCAAAGTCTGCAATTTATTTAGGCTTTCGATGCTTGTCAGCATGGTGGTGCAGGTGGTGGCCGTGTTGGAACACACACATTGGGACGCAACTTAGTGGCTGCGCAGAGTTAGGACTTGATCTTAAAGACTAAAAGGGGAAAGTAGGAAGAGAGGGCAGATGTCTGCGGAAACGCAAGTGTTCAGAGGCTTACTTCTAAGGCTTTTGAAGACAGATTGCTTGGAAAGTGATCAGTCAGCTCAGTTTTCAAGTAAAGTGCTCATTTTAAACCGTATCAAAATGGAATTCCTGGTCATTTGGCCGGCAGGACATCTCGTACCCCGCCGTTTTCTCGCTGCGTAGTTCAATGGGTGCAGCGCAGTCCGGAATTGCCAAGATTTTGGCTTGAGTCGCTGAGTGACTTTGGCAACACTTCAGCACGAGGATGCAACCTTAAAAGCACGCACTGAAATCGATGGGGAAGATATTTTGTGCAAAATGTGTGTCAAACACTGTCGACATGTTATTCTTTTCATGGTTGCAATAGATCAAATATATCTTGTTGGCTATAGAAGTTGTTTTGGCAATAGCAACCGCTCCCAGAATTATTATTATATTTTATAATGTTTTTTCTTCATTCAGAGGCCTGATCGAAACCCACACATGTACACTCGAAAGACTTGAATTGTTTTTTGCAGGCTGACCCAAAATGATTGCAATCTGTACTATGTGCGATAAAATTGTTAGTTATAATGCCTTTTATTTTTTATTTTTCTATATTTTCAATTTTTTTTTTAAAGAAAGGAATAAAAAAGTAAATTTCAATAGATTTTTTTTTTTTAAATACCTCGGATAAGTGAGAAGAAGACTTTTTGCATTGGAAGGTAGATCGGGGTCACGCAAATGAGCACGGGCAAAAGTTTGAATTAAGAACCATTTTCTTTCTCTGCTGGTCATATGAACAGCAAGAACTGTTATTTGGCATGTTAATGGCATAACACAACCAAATTTCATTCGTTCTCTCATTTCACTTCATGGTTACTTGTCATTCATGAGCTGACTGAAAACTGTTGCTATGTATCTACGCGCCACAGAGTGGCTCTGGATCCAAATAGTACAAGGATTATACATCTGTTTTTGCCATATGATCCTGATGTGAGCCTTTGTCCATCTGGGCTTGCTTAGTGCATGTGAAAGAGGCAGAAGAAGACAAATTGAAGCCGTTTTGTGTTGATGCAGCACAGATATAGATTACCACAAAGTTGAATTGGGACAAACCGAAATACCAAGGTTAATACAAAAAATGTTTTATCACGGAAGATGCCAAGTAATTGCATAGTAATTGTATGCCTCAATATGTTTACATTTTAGTTTTCATGACTTACTATTATATTTTGTAAGGAAGGGCCTGTGTGCTCTTGCACACTTCTCATGCCATTATTATGTTTCTTGACTCTTTAAAACACACTGAATAGCTCAGTTGAAAGAATTGTGTGTCGCAAAGCGAAGCAGCCTTGCCTTGCCATCATTTGCTGTTATCCTGAATGGACCTTTTCTGTATTTAATTTGCAGCCCTGCTTTTTTTTTCATTCTCCTTTCATTCCCTTTTTTTGACCTTTTCTAAGGGCTGAGTATGAATACTGTAGAATGTTCTCAGGCAAGGCATTGAAACTGAAGTGGCTCAGGAGCCTTGAGGTTGTAATTAAATGCTGATGTGCAATGAAAACTGAGAAGCAAAACTTTGATTGAATTGAGATCATGATGAGCAAAAACATACAATGTAATCAGGTTATTCTGTGTGGGTTGAAGCCAACTTTGAAAGTCTGGGTGAAATAAACTAACATGAAAGTAGCGGTGTCAGGCAGTCTCCAATGTAAAGACTATCAAAGGCGAGATGCTTAAGTAGCATAAGTTATTACATAAGTCATAATCATTACTGCTGTGGTAATACTTTTCTGGTTCTTCAGAGAACAATTCAGTCAAATTTTTTATTTTTATGTTTGTCGCTAGGTTGGGGAGAGACAACAAGTTTTGGTGACAGAAGAGTCTTTTGATTCACAATATTACGTGGCTCATAACAAGTTCTACGAGCAGGTAAGACACACACACATACATACATACATGCATATATATATATATATATATATATATATATATATACACACACACACACACACACACACACACACACACAATTGGCCCCCGGTTTACGAACTCCCTCTTTTACGAATTTTTCATCTTATGAACGTGGACCGCGGCGTTTTTTTGTCCCCCTCTTACGCACAAACCTTTCGTCTTACTAACAATCCAACATGGCGGTCGGTTTGTCCGTACTATTTTTTTCCGCTTAGCTGCAACAATGAAATCAACTGTTCTCGCACGTCACGGTAACGCCGATAAGCTATTGCTCTTACAATGTCACAGTCACTGTCCTAGTCACGGTGTCAGACGGAGATGCCGATATGCTATTGGTCGATTAAGCTCACAGTCCCGGGCTCAGTCACGGAGATGCAAATATGCTATTGGCCGGCGTCACGTCAATCACAGAAATGCCGATATGCTATTGGCCGAACACCAATGTGAAGACTTTGCAAACTTTATCTGTTAGACATGGCTTCTAAAATTGCTAGTGGCGGTAAAGGAAGAAGTAAGAGGATGATGACAATAGAAACGAAGCAGGAGATAATAAAAATAATACGAAAGAGGCGCACGCATAGTTAACCTTGCTCGTGAGTATGTCCGTAACCGCTCGGCAATCTTCCAAGGGCAAGACTTTCCTTGCCAGGGGACGGACCTCGGTCGACAACAAAATGGAGAGGCTTCTTCTATTATGGATTAAACAGAAGGAAATCGACGGTGGTATGTTCTAGTTTGAGAAAAGTTCTTGTTTCAGAAAATAAATAAATAAATTCTGCTGGTTGGTCTCTGCTCCCCTCCGCCTCCACCCAGTCACGTCGCCCCAAAGGTAAATGTCCTTTTTCCTTTGTATATTTATGTTATTTAATTTAACTGTACAGTAGATTATGTTACTCATTTTTAATATGTGCATAAAGTCGTGATGTTTTTACCTAAGGTTTTTGCACGCGTTGCACGCATTCACTAATTTACATAGGTTTGGATTGCCCGTCATACGAGCAATTCGAGTTATGAGCATAGCCGCTGAACGGATTAAATTCGTAACACGGGGGCCCACTGTGTGTGTGTATATATATATATATATATATATATATATATATATATATATATATGTGTATATGTATATGTAATATATGTATACTACTTTTTATTTTTTTTATCAGTTTGTTCTGAGGAATCTTCACTCCAGTAGTGGTGATACTGGTGAATGAGTCTACTATAGCTCATTCATGATTTTTCTTTCCTCATATTGCATATACTTTGTATTTAATTCATGTTACCATTTCAGTTCTTCCTGGTTTCATATTTAACAAATCATATGGGCCTCTTTGCTCTACATGTTGCGAGTTCTCACAGGGATGTGCCACCAGCTTAAGCTCATCTGTTGAATAAAGTAGGTTAGGTGAAATATCACACACTCTCAAAAATGTGCACCCGCACCCTAAGGTGGTCATAAGAGCATTTGGCAGCAAGACTTTTTTTTTCCTTCAAATGTATGAACATCAGCCCTAAAGACATGAACATTCCATCCAACACACACAGCTGTTCATCGAACGCGGCTTCAAAGAAGCTCTCTGAACCTGTGAAAAATTAACTTTAAAACATCTTCAAATAAATCAATTTCCTCCGCGCTTTAACCATCATCAGAAACATGTTTGAAGTTGTGCTTTTTATTAGCAGGGAGGGCAGCGGCTGGCAATATTTTTCCCTCCCTTTTTTGCTCCCTCCCTACCGCACTCTCCTGCACACCCCCTCTGCACCTACTTCTGCACGCTATGAACTCAAGTTGCAAGCGTCACTGGCATTCACACACATGCATTCACACCGGTGCATGTGGGCGTACGTGCCATGTGCAGGCATTGAACAACAAGGGTTTCCTGTGGTTCAAAGAGCCTTATAAAAAGCAACCATTTTTTGTATGGAATTTTAAATAATAATAATAATATTTTCCAAATTGAAATAATGGTAATTCAACTAGCTAGTGATGCATTAACAGGTGTCAAAATCTTCTAACTTTTAAATGCAGGGTATTTCATTAGTCTGTGTTGCTTCACCTTATATGGACAATGACTCTTAAAGACTCTTAAAAATATGAAAACCCCAATACAACAAACCCTAAGTTTTTATAGCACACAAAAATCCACGGAATCAGTGTTCTATGATGTTTTTCCACAAATGTTCCATATGTGAGCTCTTGTTTACTTGGCACACATGGCAACAATATTCCGTTTACGTATTACCAAACACGAACAAGAAAATCGCAATCTTAAGTAAAAGATAAACTTGGTGTTTATATGTTAAACCAAATTGAACCAAAATTGTAGTGGCTCTGCCAGAACTAGCACTGGCCCTGGATTTAGCTGGCCTTGCGCCTCATCTGTCGCAGTTCTGACAATTTCAATTTTTTAGAAACTATTATTATTATTATTATTATTATTATTATTATTATTATTATTGTTGGTTTCATTGTTTCATTTTAAGTTTGTCACTGTGGTGTCTCGGTTTGAACCGTGGGTGGCACCCACGTAATTATGTGAAGCTGAAGAAGTCAAATTTGACGCGGGAAAATTAATAATTAATAATTGTTATAATTAATTATAACAGGAAGAAATCAGATGAAGTGATCAGTAGTAACCCCCCCCCCCCAAAAAAAAAAAAAAAAAACAATAAAATAAAATTTAAAAAAAACTGAATGTTGAGAATACAACACCAATGCCCACTGTACTGTACGAGGCCCAGACAGCGACCCTGGTCCTTTTGTAAAATGCCTTGCAGCAATTGAAGTCGGTTATTGGAGATAACCAAGCTAGATGCATACTGCTAACACAGCTCGTTCCATCACTAAATGAACTATCACCCCATCTGATTATGAAAATACACGTCGTAGTGCCTCAACTGCCCTGCAGTCCAGCTCAGCAATTGGGCAGTGCATGTATATTGTATATTATATACATGTATATTAAAAAAAAAAAAAAAAATATATATATATATATATATATATATATATATATATATATAACACTGATTCCGTGGATATATATATATATATATATATATATATATATATATATATATATATATATATATATATATATATAGAGTAAATTTGATTGTAATGCTTTTTTTTGCACACTCAAGTACAGTTCACACTTCTTAACTAAGTTGATCAATAATTAAGAACTTCAATTGATAAACCTTTAGAGTACATAAAGGTAATTACAATTGGCAGTAGGTCCTAGAGCCGAATTTTAGATAGTCCAGCAGTCACCCACTGGCCTTGGGCCTATGGCTGGTTACAGAGTTAGAACATTGTTTGTTGTATCATTTATTGCACGTGAAGTAGAGAATGTTAAATACATAAAACCGCAAGGACTAGCGAGCTGTGAGGAATGGGAATATTGGGGGAGCCAACAAGAAGTGGCCAAGGGTCACCTGAGTGGAGCGGTGGGAGCATTGAAATGGATGTGGAGAAGTGGGTGGGCTGAGGAATGGAAGGAATGGAAAAGGAGTGTGAACAAAACACTTGGTCTCACTTTAACACCAATCAGATGGCTATCTAACCTGACAATTATAATAGGCAGTCACCTCAACTGCATGTGCAAGGAGGTTAGGTATGGCCAGGGTTTCCAATGACACGGGACAAGCTCGTTCATCATTTAGTTTCCCTTTAATGGACCTCAAATGATCCTCACCTACATGCACAATATTGCCTACATCCTCCACATCCACTGTATCACCCTTCTCAGTTTGCTGCCTGCTTGATCTCGCCCACACACGCGCGCACACACACACACACACACACACACACACACACACACACACACACACACACACGTGCGCGCTAACCCTCTGTGGTGGGCAGCAGGTGTGATGATTAGGCAGGTGTGATGCTGGCTGGTAGATGTCGTGGCCTCTTTTCCCTTGCCTATCATATTCCAGCCACTGGATAAAGACTGACAGATTAACACTGAGCTAGGCATAATTGTTCTATTACGGGTACCTCTTCAGCTCCAACAGGTCTCTTCTTTTCTAGTTTTGATAGCCGTTGATTGGTGGAAATCACATTTTGCAAAAAGTGTATTGAAATGAAAGCAACTTAAAGTACACATAGGTTGCTACAGATTAAACATTCTAAAATTGTCCTCTACACCTTTTCATATCCTCCATTTCAATTTTCCTAAAAGTTTTCCGACAAGAGCCAAATAATTGAGAAACTGTGTATGATTGTTTTTTTTTTTTTTGTCCATACATCTAAAAGAATCACTGTTGTTGAATACAAAGGAGAGCCAAGTTCACAATCTCTGTTTTAGTTTAGCCTACACCAAACAAATCCAAACTTTGTTTTTCTGATAGCCAAGGTGTATCCTCGATGGCTGATTTCCTGCATATTTTCCAAGTTTCTTTCCCGAAACACCTAAGCCTGATATTGGTCCTGTTCATTTGAATCAGGTGTGTCGGGGAAGGAAAGCTGGAAAACATGCAGGATACTGGCCCTTTATGTCCAAATTCGGATCCCCCTGTGATAGTCCATGACATAAAATATTTGTATCACTTTTTACGATGATCATCATTGATTACAATTTCTTTTTTGCAGGTACTGGTTCCCAAGAATTTAGAGTTCAAGGGAAAAATGATTGAGGTAGACATCTACGAGGCGGGAAAACACTTCCTGAAAGGACGACCAGTGGAAGACACTAAACCTTTCACCGCCTCCATCGTAGCCCCTCTTCAAAAAGGAGAAGTATCTGGCTTGATGCAGGTACACACATTTTTGCATATAAATTATGTCAGTTCACATTTTTATTCTGTATCAAATATCAGGGATGTGAATTGCTTTAGACCTAAAAATCCCTTTGTTATTTGTAAAGTTCTCATATTAAGAACTTCTTTTTCTTCTACCGTATTATTTTAAACATCAATCAAACCCATTAAATTATGTGTAATGAGTAGGCTACAACTTGTCGTTTCACAGTTCATGACAAGAAATTAATTTCAGGTCGGCATACAAGATACAAATACGTCCAAGATAAAATATAAAAATATAACTACATAAATATATAATTAAATAATATAAACATAAAAAAAACCATACATGACGCAAATAAAAACAATTTGGTTCCACATTCGTGACCCCGACTAGAAAAAGACTGTGTGAGTGATAAGTCATCTACTGTAAGATACGCTATGACCGGATAAACCGGCACGCACGCACGCACACACACACGCACACACAGACACATAAGCGCATTCACACAAAGACTGCACATGCATGGACTTGCACAGACACGCACAAACACAATGTTAATGTATCTGTTTCAGTGCATGTTATTTTTCACTGTGACTAGCTAGAGCTTATAACTCAGGACATTGAGCCACAGAGCAGAATATGATACACTTTCTAATTTCACACTCCATCAACCTTTACTGCCAGACAGCCAGAGAAGGAAGGCAGAGAACAGAGGCAAAGGGGTCGCAGCGATCAAGGCAAGACAAGTCGAGAGAGAGAAAGCGAGAAAGGAAATGGATGGCAGAATGAAATAAGGAATAGTAAAAAGGGTTTCACATTAAGACTGCCGACATGTCACTCTGCACTGAAAAGTTCAGTGGTAAAGACCTTTTAAAGTTGCCTCATAAAGTCTGCAGCCCATCCAGTACACACATTCTACCCTCATTAATTTCACCCGCGCTCTTTGAACATACACTGTTTGAGTTTATTGAGCATACACATTTTTTGTTATGTTTTTGTCATTACGCAGATATGTTTTTAGATTTCTCTTTACCCTCACGTCTACACTTTTTGATATATTAGATTGTTTACAAATAACTCCTTACTTATTCATATGTTGCCATATTTTTTGTCAGTGTTTTTTTCCTGTGTGTGTTCTAAGAATTGCATACTGTTTTTGTTTTCTCTTTTGATCGATTATTCTATTTGAAATTGGCAAGCCTACTGTATAAAAGTGGCTGAGCATTTGACCCTACAGAACGTTGGCCAGTTAGCAGCACTTTACAAAGTATGGAGAGCTGTTGTTCAAGTGACAAGATGGTGGAGAATCATTAAAGGAAGACATGCTCAAGTTGACGCTAAGACGATCAAGTCAATTTTCATGCAAAACTCATTGCCATAGGATCCGATGCTCAAAGAAGCTGGAGAGACGTCCAGCAACTTTTTTACACTTTCAAATTGCTAACCGAATAATCAATCTGAAAAGAAAACAAGAACATGGATTTTAATTACCATACATCATGAGACATCCACAAAAAAATGAGACAAGTATCACAAAAATAAGTATAAGTATTATTAATCACTCTGTAAACTGTCTACAAGCCTTGGTAAAGGTTTGACACATCTATTTCTTAGTAAAGAGAGATATTAAATGGATATATTTGATAGCAACATTCATTACATGGTCTGGGAGACAATATGGATGAATATACTTTTAAATCTACCACATCTGTTATAAGTCAACCGCACCCCTGCTATTGTACAAAAAACATCGTTTTGGAAAATCCAAAAGTCCTTACCCAAGTTTTCCAAGGGATCACTATTCAAAAATATAAAAAGAAGCACACATTCATTGTAAAGGCTGTTTTTTAACTGTCAACATTTAAATAGGGAACCAAAATATTATTGTGAAGTGTTATTATTACTTTAGTATGTTTAACAGGTCCACTCTTCACAACTCTACATATCCAGAGGCAATCTCATGGCCGAGATGTACAAATCCAAGGTCGGAAGTCAAGACGAGTCCGGGCGTCGGTATGCGCCATCTGATTAGTTAAAAAACAATGTTGTCATGTCTGACCTGCTGGGGTGCCTGGGGACATTTTTGGCAGATTCAGCGTGTTAAAGCCACATTGGACAGTCACATTAATTGGCTTTTAGCTAGTGCATTTTGCAAGAACAGGAAGTGACAAACGGGGATAAACCGTAAGTGAAGGAAAGCCTTGATAATTCTGCAAAATTTGCACATGATTACTCTCTACATTTTGACTTAAATTGTATATGTCTGGATGGAAGAGCGACAAGACGATGAAGACGACACAAATTGTATGATATTACGGTTGAGAAGAAAATCACGCTAGGGGAAGATATGGAGACGCAACTGGATATAGCGGGTGGTATTGTTAATGTCATTGTTGCACTATACTATCGAGAGTGGGGGGGTTTTCTTTGCCCCGGAGTTCATGAGTGAAAAAAATAGCGGTGTGTATTGTTTTCATTTTTATATCCTCCCGCCACAGCGAAGAACTTTCCAGTTGGCTTCATTCTAACATCTTATTGGTCAGTAAGTTGACTAAGATACCCACATAGGAACTGACCAATCTGTGAAAAAAAATCTCTAACTTAGCCAAATTTGGAAATAGAAGCTGTCCAACCGACATCATCGGTATTTATTATATGATTGCAAAAACGGCGTAGAAAAATGTATACTTTTTGCATGTGGCCAAATACGCATGACAAAATAAGAAGTACATCATAATTAAGACACGGTTTTATTGCATGTATTTTTACTATTAAATACTGTCCAAAAAATATTTGAACTAAAAAATCAAGGATTAACAAAAACAGTATATGATTTAATTTTATATTCTGTGAAACTTCCTTGATGTGTATTTAAGACAACCGAGATGCTCATTAATATGGTGATTGGACTTTTGGGTCCAAACATTGTGGAGCAATGCAATTAAGAACAATTAAATCCACACACAAAATTGGGAGAAAATGGCTTATTTTAGTTTTTGTATTTGCAACCAACGCTTATCAAACTTTCTATCAGAGATTTCTGAGTTTTAAATGTCGGGCTAATAAACCAACACATACATCAACTCAACTGTTATATGCATCAAATCTATGTCGTCCCACATGTTTACATCGGTGGACAGCCACTTTTACTGCTGAGGATTTATAGCCAAGCCTCGACTTGGCCGTATTTGCTCAGCACATGCACATCCGTATGGAAGGCTGGTGTGCAATCATTTCTCTTTGCGGCTTTCCAAATGATAGACATCTCACTTTGTTCTACTTTGTGCAGATCGACATGAAAGTCCTTGGAAGGTTGATCTGCCTTTCCAATCAGTTGCTGCTATCATCGAGCAAACTATCATGCAGTTATGATGCATCACACCATCTTGCTCTCCCCTCCACCCACCCCACCCCACCCGAAAGCCTATAATTTTGAGATTGCAAGATGTGGATGAAAGTGTAATCATTCACTCCTGTCTCACAAGCACACATACAGTTCCTGTATGCTCACACGTACCTACTCAGTGTGTGTGGGGGACAGTGACGGATTGATAATAGATGGTCTTCACTTATAGTAGGATTAGCTGCGACAAGTATTTGGGACATGTGGTCCAGTTCTGACAAAGGCTGGTTATTTGGCTGCGTCACGTCGGTCTTTTTGGTGGTTGCCATGGTTTCCAAGCTTTAATTTTCACTTTTCTCATAACCAAAACACACCTTTGGTGACCACTTACTCCTCAAAGGATCTATAACATCGTGTTTTTGAGAACAGAGACGTCTAATTCTTTTACATTCAAACCCGGCTCACAGTAGAGTACCCACATCTTGCTTGATTCTAGTTCATAATATTTTCAAAGAGTTTCATTCATTTCAGTTTAACCTAACCGGCCACGAGCAGACGCCACACGTGCCCTCATTATGAAAAATATTTGACTCATTTTCAATGTCTTAGGAGCTGGATATCATTCCATCAAAGGTTGTTACGGGATGTGTATTAAGAGATGTTGATGCTCTTTCATTCCAATGAAAAAGCAAGGTTTCAGAGCAACAACAGCACCTGAAAATTTAGCTCTTCTTTGTTCTCAGTCTGCCTCTCCTAGCCGTCTGTCAAACCCTCATTCACAGAAATAGCACTTTCCCGTGGAAAGGGGAAGGACAGTAATGAGTCTTTTAGTGGGACACAATAGCAGAGAAAGCACTCAACAGCGTGGTAAAGAAGAAAAAAGAGAAAGTATCTTCACCAGTCCTCATCCTCAGATGAAATTAAATGATAGAAGGGGTGGAGGAGACAAAAACTGCAGCGAGAAAGAAAGAGAGCAAGGTAGATGGAGAGATCAGGAGACAGCAAAGGCAGCGTGAGTGCCATCCCCGTAATAATCAGGTCTTTTCACAGCACACTTTCTCAAGGAGACCCAGAGAATGGATGAGAGGGGAAAAACAGCTCAGGCCCCTCCACCAGGCAGCAAATTGACAGTTTGTATGAAAGACATGGAAAGGGAGGTACAATTAGGCTAGTAAAAAACTTTTCCATGATATCCAATGACCAAATATGACAAACGACTGAATAATTGTGGGTCTATTACACAATTATCAAATTGTCTGTAGTTATTTTCACCAATTCCTTTCTTTGTCTTTACTTCTTTTGTTAAGCAGTTGAACGTGAACATTTTTCACTCTTTTGTTCCTTTTTAATTATTAGCATAAGGGGATATAAAGACAATGCTTGCATGGGAAGTGTCTTTTTCCTTTGCTGGCCCCTTATTACCTTGTTGGATCAAGCAGTTTGTGTTACCTTTCAATATACAGCTTGGCTGAAAATTCATATTGACTCTTGCATACAAATGACATTGTATGCCCGTACAATTAATGTCATAACATCTGCCTTTACCTGCTTCGTCGTCAGTTTTTTAGACCTCTGCGGAGATGTTTTGATATGTCTATTATTGTTGTTTTAGTTTACAGTTGTGTAAAGCCGCAGTCAGCATAGTGGAAGGGGCTTCCAAATTTTTTTTATCCTCTCATGAAAAACACCGACATGCTGCCCATTCAGCCCTCCAACACACACACACATACACACAGACCACCCCTTGCCACTTTGCGTGCCTATTAAGTAGATGCCAGCTGTATTCTGTCTTGGGAAAAAAAAAAAAAAAAGAAAGAACACTGGCAGCTTCGTTGCTTGATGCCTCACATCATAACATGCAAAAAAAAAAAAAAAATCAAGCAGTGACTGCTTGCGAATCTATTTTTGAATGTTTGTGTCTTAGAAATGTCACAAGGTTGAGGTTGGCCTCTGTCTGACTTGTCTCTCACAGCAAATAATGTGTTTGGTCTTCAAAAAAGCAGACGCAGCTATTTCAAGCGTTTCATTTGGCATGTCAAATTTTATTACATGCTCTGTTCTTTGAGCAACCAAAATTACAATAATAGATAAATTATTACACCATCAAAATATTAGTCATGTCTGTTTTTCAGTATTTTAATCGCATATGCCAACTGGAATTATACAGTTTCATTCTGTTTTGTTTATCTCACATTAAGAAGCTTTTAGCATGCCCCTTGCTTGGAGCTTGCCTTTGAACAAATATGAGCGGTATGTATAAATAACACAGCTCTCTTGTTGTTGCAGAGAAACGCTGGTTAGTTATTAAGTAATCTCCCCACACACATGCCCTGGGACAATTAAAGTCCAAATAAAATGGATGAATACCACCAACAGGTTAAATGGTGCCTTATACAGTTGTCTTTACATTATGAATTGCATGACATGGTAGTATGTGGAACCGAGCTTCGTTAGTTTGCACTACAGTATATAGCATCCAACCCAACCCCTTTGAGGAGTTTGAAATGAATAGCGTACTAACGAATTCCCTTAGCCAGACATAATGAAGGCTTTGCAACATGGTTATATTCTGTCTAAATCTTTGCTGTCTCAGGTGCTTTAACATACCTTAACCACACTTACACTTCACGTACACGTTACTGAATGTCAAATGCACTTGTTTGAAAAGGATAATCTAGCTGGAGTAAAAGGCGACAATTGTTATTGTCCCTGACTAAATGCGCCTCTAAGTAGACTAGTAAGTATGCTTCAAGTCTTATCCCACTAGCCATATGTGAGAGCATCTCCAAACAGGATGTCTTGGCCGTAATCGTAGTTCAGGTCAGCACTCCCTGACCCTGTCCCTAAGCATGTGTTATATTTCCTGTCTGTTATAGTGGTTGTCATGTGCCCAACATGTGTTTTTGCATGGGTCTCAACTGCATAAATGTGTTCCACTGTATTGCATTGAGACGACCGTAAAACATTTTATGCAGTCCATCTGCTTGCTTGCAGTTGTGCTAATTGTCAGAAGAGCCTATGTTTCAATGTGGACCAGTGTGTTTTCTAGCTGCCAAAAAGTTTTTATTTGTTGATTATGCAGTTAACTTTTTGCCTCCATATTGTCTTGTGCGCTTCCTGGGTAGCATGGTAAGCTAGCGGTCGACACGCTAAAATAAACTCCAGTTACCCATGAGCCTAATGAGGAAAAGCTGTATTGAAAATGATTGGATGGATCTAACAGCCATATCCCACCCAGCTGCAAATGTTGCAGAACTTTGTGAGTTTCAATTCGCCAACTATGAGGACATATTCTCTGTCATTTTCCATCAAAAATGCTACAAAATGCCATATTGTGGCAACTTGATGACTGTTCTTTTAGAATCAACCTGTTTATTGACTTGATGTATTGATAGAGAAAGTAGGAGTCAAAAATATATTTACCGCTTGTGTAAATTCATAAAAATGTAACAAAAACATCTTACAGGTTGGTGCTGGCAGACGCTTAACTATCCCGAATTAACCTTCCTCATCTTTATTGTGGAACCATGTTAACGCAGGCTTATTTCGAAAAGCAGTGCCTTTTCTTACAGAAAATAGCATGTTTCACAAATATCCCAAATTTTCTTTGATGGTAGATCCAAAGGGAAACTTATCTTGGCTCATTTTATGCTTTACTCATCCTCATGCTTTTAATATTTGTAACTAATTTGATCAGCCAACAGCCTTTTTCTATTAATTAATTTAATTTTAAAACAGTTCCCATTTTATTTCACTTCAGCGTACCAGCGATGGATAGTTTTCAAGTACGCAAATGTGTGTTTTGTGCTAATGAGAGCATAGCCTTGTTTTTACAATAACCAAAGGCAATGCGACTAATCTGCATTAAAAGGAATGCGCTCTTGATCAATTCTGAATTCATAAATTCTGTACCGCAGGCGAAACAAAACAAACTATTTTTTATTAGTCTTTACATTGTGTTCAGCTGACATGTTAACACTATTCTCGTACTACTTACGGAGGAATGTCTGACCAATCCGACAAAATGTGGCCATTAAATCGCCATCCTCCAACATATTAAGATGTCAAAACAATGAACTGTTTGTATGTAGAAACAATGAACTGTTTGTCATCACTAGATGCGAATGAGTGAATGCAGTTATTTTTATACGAAGTGTATCAATGGAATAAAGACATGGTTTTGTTTTCAGGTTGAAAAAAAAAATGTCCGTGCGCCTTGGAATTATGTTGTTGCTTTGTGGACCTTAAAAGAAAACTGATTATCCATAGATTATTCATTTGATTAAAATCTAAGCCACCCTACAAATTAGTTACATTTTACAGCATTTTTTTTCTTCTTCATTGATGTAGTGTTTTTTTTTTTTTATGAGCTTAAGATGAATACGAATCTTTTGAGTGTAACTCAGATACACATTAAATGAGAACATTTATAATTTTACTCTTACCATAGAAATGTGCTTTTACGGCTTTTCCCGCATTTATGGGTCCAAACATATGCCACACAATGTGTTATTTTCACCATGGCGAGCAAGCATAAGATGAAAACGCCAGAGAAAAACATTTATTCTTGCTAGGCGAGCTTTGGGAGTGGTAATGTAAGAAGTTAATGGAAGGTGTTCTGCAGCAAGACAGTTAATGTGATGTTTTAAACCCACAGATTTTTTTTTAGAATACATTCTAGATTGAACTAAAAACTCACCTTACAACTAAAAATGTCATATTTAATTAAAAAAGACCAGAAAGCTTTCAAACCACCAGTATGTATTGACAAATTCCTAAATTAAGTTTACAGCATATTTATGTTTTGATTTTGTCTTGTGGCCCTTTGTAATTGGCCTTGTGGTTTTGATAGGTTACGCTTGACGAAATAGTAAAGTCCCAGTATCTTTTAACACACACACACACACACACACGCACACACGTCTCCAGTTATGTCTAGAGTGGCACTGACAGCCGGCGAGGGATCATGTGAAAAATGTGACCAGTGCGTACTGTTGTTTCTTCCCTCTCTCGTGATTCTGGTCAAGAACTGCCATAGTGAGAGGCAAAAGTTCCATTTCATTCTTTCAGAGTATTCCACCTGGTTCACTGTCTGATGAGTTTCTGGTTGATTACGTTTGCTGGGTTTCCACCCGCTGTGAAGAAGAGAGAGCAGAATCTGGCTTTAAAACCTGCACATGTTCACATGGTGGTGAAATGTCAGCCAATAGCCTATCTTTTCTTGCGGCATTTTCTCCTTTTCTGTTTTTCACTGCACTTCTCTGCTACTTTTCTCCTCCCTCCCACTGTGCTGACATGCACCCACTGCCACTTAGATTTGCACTTATCCTCCAAACAAGTAATAGATTTGAGACTGCGCTGTTCGGTCTCTATCCTGGCACCCCGGTGTTTAATGGCACCTGCAGAGAGACAGCTAAATAGACAGAGGCGGAAAAAGGTAGTAGCACACTTGGGCCTGACACCATTGATAGATGATGTTTCGTCTGTCTGTTTTTTTTTTCTTGGCTTTTTTTTTTTTTTTTTTTTTTTTTGGAAAGCATGTTTTAGTGTTTTTTTTTTCTTTTCTTCCGTAAATAAAGAAGCACTGATCTTGAGAAGAAAGGTTTCCAGAACTCGCATTTTACCAACATTTAGATTTTCCCCCTGATAAGCAAGCTAGTTTGTATACTTGGTCAGATGGCGAGGGAGTCGCAGACTCAGTCCCATCAGGAAAATCATCAAAACATTGATTCGTAACTGCTTTTTTAACATGGGCAACATATGTTTGGCAATGTGAACCACCATTGACTCTGCAAGACACCACGTCTCTTTCTTGATATACAGAAAACAATGTCATAACTGGTTACACTCCTGTTGTTTGCTTCATAGCAGGAATTCAAGTCGCAATTCACTTTTTTGAAAAAGCCGGGGAAGTGCTTGTAAAAGTAGATGTTAAAAGCAATTTGATTTCCCTCAAGGAATAATAAAGTAGGACAAAAGCCAATTCGAACAGGATTTTTTTATTTTTCTTCCTTAATATGACAGTGAATGGATTCAAACTGAATCCAATATATTGAGACGCCTACCTCTTTTATTGGCGAGTTGTGTCTTGGAAAGAAATGGCACATTTGCAGTACCGACACATTCAGTTGACACTATCTCAAACTGAGCTGTACTATATTGAATAGCCCACTGAGTTGAACCAAATCGAATCGCTCCACCTTCAAATTCAACTGTTGTTGAATCTTTTTGCAAATATCTAAAACTGCATTGAAACATCCTTTTCTGGTTTCCTTGGCAAATTATCTTAAACAATAAATTGTTTTAATAATGTACAGAAATAACAATTGCTCTGCTATGAAAAAATCTTGGCTCCCAACAAACAGTGAAAACATTTTGGGAAACCGAATTTGCCGTATGGCGGGCAATCCAAACCGATGTTAATTAGCTAATGCGTGTAAAACCCTAGGTAAAAACATCAAAATTGTATATGCATATTAAAAAATGGTAAAATAGTATGGAAAGTGCTACTTATATATAATATACATGTATATAATTAAATAACATCAAAAATAAAAACATATGTAAAGGATTTATTTACATATGAGTGACTTGACGAGCTTATTATGGCCATATTCCCTAGTGAGGGTAGCCTAGCCTAGCCTAGCCTAGCCTAGCCTTGCCTTGCCTTCTTCGTATTTCTTGAGTCTCTCCAGCTTGGTTTCCATACTACTGATCTTCTCACTTTTCTCTTTAACATCACTAGCAATCTTAGGACCCATGGCTAAACCCTTTGAAGTTTGAATTAAGCTCTAAAATGCACAATAAATACGATATTGTAAGCACTCACACAATAACAAATGTTTAACAACCGTGGTACCGACCAATAGCAGACCACCATCTTAGCGACTCCATGAGGCCGACCAATAGCTGACCAGTATCTTAGGGAGTCGTGACGACGACCAATAGCAGACCAGCATTGTAGTGACATTGGCAGTGACGCATGTAGTGACGTAAGGGCGTGGCGCGCATGTACAACGACCGCCATGTTTGAGAAGAGAAGTTGTTGTTTTTGATGTCGTAAGGTGAAAAAAATGGCATAAAGAGGGGACAAAAAAATGCAGTCCATGTTGTAAGGTGGAACAAAACGTAAGACAGGAAGGTTGTAAAACGGGGTCCACTGTTCTCCCAACTCGGGAGATTATTGAAGTGATTTTCTGTAAGGGCATACCAAAAAGTACTGAGTTTTTTTTTTTCTTCCTTAAGTTGTGTCAACGGGAAAGGCTGCTTCTAACAGTGGTAAGGAAAAAAAAAAAGAAACAAAGGCTATGATCATAATGAAAGCGCTGATGGTTGAGGAGCTCAAGTCGATCCATTCATCCATTATCTTAAGCGCTTATCCACTTTTGGTAAATATGAGAAGCCATCGCTTATGACACTTTCCCTAGTGAACTTGATGAAAGGTTATTCAAGAAAGCCGCGGATCAATTGCTCAATATCCCTCTGCATAATCCATCTCCGTGGTGATAAGGCATTTTATCAACAGTCGGGCAGGAGGAGATGGGCAGGAATCACCTCAAGGTCATCCCGATCCATTTTCACATTCTCTCCTCGGGTGTGTCCAATGCTCAAATTGACACGTCTCCTGTAGAACTCCCCATTTGTTTAGTGATCAATAGCCTAAGCGTGAGCCTGCACACCTTCCTTAAACTCAAAAGAAAATAAATGGACTTTTTCCCGGTTCAGGGACAAACGTCAAAAGATTCCCCAATTTCAGCCCGTTTAAATTGTCTTGTCCACGCTAATATTAGGGAGCAGTAACAGTGTATTTTTTTAAGCATGGATCTAACGGCTAGCAAATCAACTTAACATAAAAATCAATGCTGTATTCATGTATGTATTGCTTTGCTATCCCCGCATTGATCTTTCTCACATCCCGTCAGGGCTCAGTGTCAACATCCACTCTGATTCAGCAGACGGGCGCCGAGGAATAATTTGATTACCACCAAACTGCTGTACAGCTTCCTGGCTTAATTGTGCTCACTTAAATTCCGCATTTATTCATAAAATAACAGCTGTTTTGACGCAAATGCATTCATCTACAAGATATCAGATTTGGTTCATTATCATGTTATTAGTTATTCTCAAATTAAACAGCATCGCTGAGAAGCAGCAGATGGAGGTAGACAGAAGGTGAAAATGCTTGTTAAAGAAAACACTGAAATGACAATAGTTTTATCGTTTACTGGTCCTGTTGTTTTTGTTAAGAGCAAAACTTTTTTCTCTTTTTCTTTTTCTTCCATAGTTCAAGTTCGGTTGTGACCAATTGACCAATCATTGGTTCTATTTGACCAATAATTGGAGGTAGTGCTCATACTTTACACTCCGTGTGTGTGCTTAGATATAATTATGCGGTGGTTAAAACCAGCCTTTTTACCTCACTAGTTTATCTTGCCGCATTTCCAGCACGTTTCTGCAGCAGGTCATCACGCTGACCCTCGATTCAACTTTATTCGAACTGCAAACTTTTAATGGACCCTCCAGCGGGGTGAAATTCAGATTCTTTTGTTGCCAGAGAAGATGTTGAAAAGTCTTTCTTTCCTCTTTGTGTGTTTTCTTCACAGGAGCAGATGGCAAATGGTGTCCAAGGTCCCTCTCCTATGTCTTCTTCTGTTTTGTTGATTGGGTCTTTCAGTGTGGACCGAGAGCTATTGAAGAGGCTGGGGGTAGGACTGGCGCTAGCAGCCGCCTTGCTGGCTTTTATTGTGGAGAGGATCTATTAGCGGTGCCGTAACCAGGGAGAAGAGAGCGACGTTAACAGCATCTTTGAATGGGAGGGACGTCATCAAATTATTCTCCTACCTGTTTCTTTCTATCTTGTATGCGGTCAAGGAGGTTGTATTTTTGCTTTGAATTTAACAGTTAATTTGGCTATTATTCGATTCCTTTAAAATAAAGGCAAATAAAACACATTTGTACATTTTTCGGTACAAACGATGCCCGTCTTGAAGTACTGTTCTTCGATTGGTGTGATGAAACACAGAAATTAGTTCTACAGTCACTCGGGTTTCTATAATGGATTTTGTTCAATTTCAACCGTTATTTTAATGAATCGTGTAACAAACTGTCATTTTCTCATTAAAATTTAATTGACATTTCTATCTTTTCTAAATGATTTATTGAATGATATAATGAAAACATTTTTACAAAGCAGGTGGCAGACAATCGTCAAAATGTCATCGTTAAACGCTCGCCATTTTCGTTGACATTTGTAGACTCGGTAAAAAGGACAGTAAAATGGAATCAACAATCAACCCTTTGTATTTGATGCAGCATCCTGATCAATTCTCTTCACTATGTCCTTGGTTACAGTATTATTATAAGGAATATTGTTGTTAGGTTTCCCCCACTACAAATCATTTTCTCTCACTTTCTGATTTGTGTTATATTGTTTGTTTTTGAATTTGTTGTAAGTAAAATAAATAAATAATTACTAGGATTAAAAAAAATAAAAAAACAGATTGGAAAAGCACTGTGTTTAAAGCCAGCTGGGGCTAACTGTACCCCTGTGGAGGTACGAGAAGACAATTTAAGGAGTATGTGAGATTTTCATTGATTTCTTCAATTGCTGGTAAATTGAATCCAATGCTTTTTAATGCCATTATAAGAACAAGACATTTTTTCTTTTCGAATTATGAGCAAATTACACATGAAGAATGAAGCAACTTCTTGATACATTTTGTTTTAGAGATTCCCTGGGAAAATGTTGTATGTCTTTATTTTTGGTATGTTTTATAAGGATGTGCATTAGTGACTCAATTCTCTGGCCGACAAAATATAAATAAAACAGATGGTGTTAGACAATCCATCCCCTGGAAATGCAGTCATTAGTGGGGTTTTTTGGTTGTTGGTTTTTTTTTCAATCAGGTTTTCAGCTTTCATGTGTTTCCATGCACTTATTATTTTCCAGATGCCTTCAAAATCTCCAGTAGACGCCTTGACCACGCACAAACCAGTCAATGTGTTAGATCTTCTTTTAGCCAATCAGATTTTAGATTCAGATTTTACCTTCCTCTCTAAGATGACTGAGTTTCAGTTCTGATATGTATAGCTCCTGATTGGTTGAGTTCTGTGCCTATCAAAGCTTGAGTTTTGGTGGAGAACATAATCAGACTATATTATGAATTCACTCACAAGGCGCACTTATCGAGAAGAACTAGACTTTTTGAGGCTAGGTCAACCAACACTGTCGATGGGTTGGGTATTTCAATCTGGAAATATCGTTTTCGGCTTTTTCAGAGAAGTTACTGTATGTATGAGTGGAAGGTTACAACTCGACAGGATCAGCATTAGCATCTCTGGTGATTTACGATGTATGATGTACCTTGTGATTAATTGAAAGTGTTTATATTGATCAAATTGGGTCTGCTTTAAAGGGATAGTGTGTAAGATTTAGGCCGTTTTTTCTTTACGGACAGCAGGAGGTGCTGCATTTACCATTGTCCGTCGCAATAATAAACATGGCTGCCTCCGGGGAACTATATTTAAAACATACCGTTGGTCAATAAGAACACATTCATTTGCAAGTTTTTGTAATTTACAAACATTCCTTTTTAATGAAAAACGGTTTAAATCTTACAAACTGTCCCTTTAATGCCACACACTAGTTTTTTTTTAATATATGGATAGAAATCAGATATGCATGCAATGTGTCTGCAGGACTGTACGCTGTATGCCATCAAAAGCCAAAATGTGGAAGAGTGCTTGGAAGGGGAGCCTGCTGATGAATTCCATGAGTTGTTTTCAGTAACAGTCTATTAACATGCCTTACATTGTGAATCAGGCCAAAGTTGTAGAGCTCTTCTGTATGTTCTTTTGTGACATGATGGTGTTATTAAGAGGTGATTAGGCCACTAAATCCTCACTCAAGGACCATGTCCAAAACTCACAAGCCCACCACTGATAAAAGGTATCCTTGCAAAAATGATTTTTAATAAAATGTTACACTTTAGGTAGTGGATAAATGACATTTTTACATAGTTTTACATACCCCTACTGCTTTGGAAGTATAGCGGAATGCAGCATACCTCACGCTGGGCACGTTTGAGATTTGGAACAAGCAATTTTGGAGAATGTCACCAGTAAGCTTTTTGCAGGTGTGCGTCAAGTTTGTTCACACTGCTGTTGCTGGAAAATCAAACGTTATACTCCGTAACTTTTCCATTATTTGCTACTCGACTCGTGAGAACGCGTATACCTCTGAGGGTTAGAGTCTAAACGGGGTCCTATAGAATTACTGTTGAAGGTCTCCTGAGTCTTTACCGCTGCTGGTATTTTTCTGTCTTTTGCTCTCGCTTACACACATACACAAGCACACGTACACACAGCCTGCCTGTAAAATCGCTTCCTGGTTTAAGGTGCAGCCATCTCTACACGCTCTCTGAAATCTCACACTCAATAATGTATGGCCCCAATTTCGCATTGCACCGGCACATGAGCCCTGTCAGTGCCTTTCTTTTCTTGCTTCTTTCTGTAGTTGTGTGTATGTGTGTGTTTCCACCGTCTCCCAGGTTGTTTGTAAAATTCCCTTACTGTCACTGGCAAGTCCGTGTGTGTATGCGTCTCTGAACTTTGTGATGTGGTGCCTGCAGGTTTCCCAATGCCTAATTTAGCAGAAGGCCAGAAGCTTCTATAGAGACCGCATGTGTGTTTCCAAAGAGACAGGATCCTTCACCTCTTCATTCAGAAAGCCTGTTATTAGATATAGCAACAGTTTGGTGCCTTCACACGCTAGCTTTGTATTATCCCAGTAAATGATGCGTGTCATGTGTTCACCAAACACACACGCGCGCGCGCACGCGCGCGAGCATGCATGTGTCATGGCTTTTCCACATAAACACATAGCATGCACAACACGCAACTTTTTGTATCATATGGGCAAATGATGCGTGCCAAGTCGCACACAAACCCCGGCGCTAAAGCTTTATATTAGTCGATCAAATGATGCGTGTCGAACACATAGACACTCGCAGTGTAGCTCTTTGTATTAGGCGATCAAATGATGCGTGTCGCCGTGAAGCTTGTTACATCCATCCAGCAGTGCCCTATATTATTCTCCAGCCATCCATACTTTGTGACACTTCTTTTGATGCTTTGTAAGCACATTTCCGCCGCGTTCGTGTAAGTTACACTGCATTGTTCTCCGATGAAATATGGATGCTGTGACACCCTTTATGTTTGGTACATCATCACTTATCATGAAATATTGAGGCGGGACCCAGAGAGAGGAGATCGTTATTCACTTTGCATC
Source organism: Hippichthys cyanospilos (assembly GCF_059441005.1). NCBI lineage: Eukaryota > Metazoa > Chordata > Actinopteri > Syngnathiformes > Syngnathidae > Hippichthys > Hippichthys cyanospilos. The sequence goes on from NC_142371.1 coordinate 30,661,372, forward strand.
ATTCCCTTCAGTTGTTTCTCATAAAAACGAGAGTTTCTGACTTCTTTTCTTAGTCGCGGCTGTTGTCATTTTGTCACCGGAGCTGAGATGAACCATGGGCTCAACAGTGTGCTAATCACAACGAAATGTTTTGAATGGTTAATACCCTGTGCTTTGTTGTCTTTAGATTTCTTTTTTGAGTGTCACTCGAATGATCAGGTTTATTGCACCGCCGGCATCATTTGAACACACCAAAGAGCAGCTGTATAACATTTATCAGAATATATTTGGAGAAACACTAAAGAAAAAAATAGAAGGTTAATTTTTAGCGCTACTACACTTTTTTTTTAAATCACAATTCAGCTTGCAACGAAAAAAGAAATAGATGACGGTGCTTTTAAGTAGGAAATAAATTATTGCCAGTACTTTGCTTATTTGACTGTTGCCAGGTACATTTGTCATTGCGTAACAGCAGATCTTTAAGTCAATCATTTATTAAATAAATCTGAAGTTGATAAATAAATACCGTGTTGCTGGATGAACGATTGTGAATGGACCTCATGTCTTGTGCGCATCACGAGAAGGTAACACACCTGTTAGTGGCTTGCCGCCAACGCTGAGGACTTATGCGATATCTTACAATGACGGCATAGAAGTCGTCTAACGAATATCACAAAGTGCAAGGGGGAAGTGTAAGTACCGTACTTTAAAATGTCCCCGTAGGCTACAGCCTAATATTGAAAAGTGCTTTTAAAGCACTAGTGACCCATGGGAAAAAATGGAAATAAATGTAGTACAACAAACAACACAGAGGTAAGTAGTTAGAACCATACTAAACAAAGTTCAAAAAAAGGAAATTGAAACAAAGTTGTCTGGATGAACAACTCTTCCTAAATGAGATGAAAGACTTAATGTTAAGACATTATTTTTTTTTTCTGTTATCTACATACTTCTTTTGTTTCAACATTTTAACAAGATAAATACAGTGTTTGTAAAAAAAATAAATGAACTGATAGAATTGTTCTCAGAATGATCAAAATTTGGAAAGCCAGGGTGGTCGATTTTTTTAGTCGAATTATCTCAAAATCTGTAGTTTTGTGGAAGTGAGCTTTTAATTTGCTAAGGAAAGAAGTCCTATTTTAAACATGTCAAAGCTGTTTTCAGAACACATATTTTCACTAGGTCTACAACAATTGATTGACAGCTATGCAACTTATATCATTAAAATGATCCTCGTGTGTCTGATAAGTATATGTCTGAGTATATAGTGTTATCTTCACAAGCATATGATGTTATGTTAAAAATAAAGTCATGAATGAAACGATGTGATTTCCATATACCAAGTTGCTCATTAACCTCCATCTCCACTGTGACCTTTTCATTTGTCTAAATAAGTCAACAGTGCCTGCATTTGCCTCTTTGATTATTGTATAGCTTCTGCTTGTCTGCGTTTATAATTGGGAAGATTCCATGACATTTACAACACATTTGCATGGCTCGCTGTGTGATCATTGCCATTTATTCCCTTCTTTAATGAACGCTGTTCCTTTTCGACACGTGATCTCGAATGTTTTGCTTTGTGCAAACCTAATATAGAACCATCATTTTTTTGTAAAAGAATCACTTGACATATAGTGGCATGAAATGGTATCTGAACCTTTTGGAATTCCTCACATATCTGCATAAAATCACAATGAAATGTGACGATCCAAAAATCACACAGACGAGAAAACAATGTCTTCTTGAACTAATAACACCCGGACATTTATAGATTTTTATATTTTTAATGATGACAACATGCAAACAGTGCCAGAAGGGGGACCATCACATCTAATAACTGGTTGTACCGCTTCAACCAGATGCTTCTTCTAGTTGCAGATCAGTTTGGCGCACCCATCAGGATCAATCTTGGAGCATTCCTCTCTCCAAAATGACTGCGGGTCCGTCAGAATATCGGCGTGTTTGCTGTGAATTATTGTGTTCAGGTCATGCCGCATGTCCCAGTCTAGGGGCCTAGGACACAACATATGTAATGGGCCCCGCCTTCCCCAACTCCCAAGCAGCCAGCCGATAAACCAAATGTTTGGAAAACAAAAGATGTATTTATTTACATGACAAAAGGATTACTGAAAGATAGGAGCAATTAACTCAGGGTGAACCAAGGCCAAAACAACAAACAAAACAATCTGTCTTTGCAATAACCAAACTAACCTAGCAAACAAAACAACCAAAAGACAATAGGCTTACCTCCCTAGCTCCAAAAACAGGAGGAAAGAAAATGTACAACAAAAACGGCGGTTCACCCCTACTGCTCGGTTTTCCATAACTATTAGTACAAAATATCAGTACAAGTGCATGGCTGGTTGGGAGCGAAGAAGGACGAGGGAGTTGTCTGCCATCTCAGCTCAATATATGGCAGGTGTGCGACCTGCCAATCAGCAGCAGCCAATCATGGGCCTTCCTGGAGCCGACCAATCCTTTCACTGCTGGGGCACACCTAAAGAAAGATGCCAGGAAACACAGGGAAAAAGAAACAAAGCAGGCCGGTATCGGAGAGCAAGACCCCTGAGTGAACCCACCCGTAACACACAACATCTCATTGGGGTTCAGGTCAGGACTTTTACTTGGCCACTCGGCAACGTGTATTCTGTTCTATTCTGAAGTCGATTTACTTCTGAGTTTTGGATCATTGTCCTGTTGCAGGAGCCATCTTGTCTTTAGCTTCAGCTGTCTAACCGGCGGCCTGCGATTTGTATGCAAAACCTTGAGTTCATTTTTCCATAAGTGATAGCAAGTTACAGCCGCTCAAGATTCTTGTCTCAACCAATCACTGCTCAGCTTGCTGAAGTCACAGCCAAACGACCGGGAGTCGTGTTTGATGGCGTTTACCCAGGCAGTGGCGATCACCCAGGCTCAACACCGCTGAAAATCGGTGAAAAACTCTCTGTTTCTACCACTTAAAGATGAAAAATCTCTATAAATGTATGCTGTCCTCTAAAGCGCAATTCTAAGTAAGAATGTTTTCACTGAAGCGTTGCATTCAAAGTCATGAATAGCACGTTCATAGCCTTCAACTGCGGGCTTCAGTGAAATTGCCAGAAGCAAGCTGGCTCACATAAGTGTGACCAATTAATTTTTGCAATTTTGGGGACCAACATGCTTTGTTGCGTTCTGTCGCCACCTCCCACCTACTAAACACTCAAATCCACACAGGCACCCCTCCCCCCTTTCCTCATCTCCCTCTGCCTTTGCTTTTCTATAGGCTCTCCACTGCACACCAATGCCTTCTGGAACAGAGGGGAAAATTACTTGGCAGGCATATCCATTCCTAATGTGTGTGTTTGTGAGTGCGTGTGTGCACAAATTTATGAGTCCTTAAGTTCAACCCAGTCTTTGGTTTGATAGACCTTTATTCATTCCATGATTGCTGGTTTTTGTCTACACACGCACACACACACGCAAATGTGGTTGCAAAGCAAACTGTGCATTTACAGTGCACATAAGAGTGATTGGCACTATTTGAGTGTCATGGTGGCTTGCCAATTGTGTTTTGGTGTACTCGTGTGTTTGTAGATCTTTGACTTGGAGTATTTTGAGGCATTTGTATTCGCAATTGGGCTGCAAGTATGTCTTGTAACCCAGTGCTGTAATGTTCTTGAAAACTCTTTAATAAGAGACATAGAAGCAGTGCACCATGCATTATGTGGATATATAGTTTGTTCTAGCCATTTTTGGTGAAAACAATGTCCAAACTGATTTTTGTTTTTTCTACCACAAACAGTTTATCTTAAAGAGTGAACTGAGTGAAATGTGCTTCAGATCCCAACACCTTCTAATGGAAAAAAAAAATCAACCGAAGGTGACAAAAATGAACTATATGTAATACAACAACACAGTATTAAGTTGTTGGACCCATACTACAAAACGTCCAAATCTTAAGAATGTAAACGAAACAAAACCGCGGTAACCTTTCTGTATGAAGAACTCTTCCAAAACAAGATGAAAGCAGTGGTGCCAATTTGGCGGCAACCATGCAAAGATGTTTAAACAAAAGGTGCCTGTATTCTGTGTTTGAATAATCGTTGTGCTTAGCAAATCATGCAACATTCATACGTTTTTGAGAAGGACGGAATTAGAATGTTTCCAAACTTTTGACTGGTAATGTATATATTAGTGTTGTATTAGACTAGCAGATTATTGAAAGACAAAGTGCAAAGAATGTAGGAATGGACCTGCAGCTGTTGTTTTCCTCCTGTTAATATTTGATTAGAGGTCTTCCGTTGGCGGCCCTGAAACTTTTAATGATGTTGTTGTCGTAATAACTTCATTGCATGCGAGTCCTGAGGGCTGCCTGGTTGCTATGGCGACAGGCTCCCCTGGACTCGTCCACACATGATACAACGCTCTTTTACATAACTACGCGGTTAATGTTTAAGCCCATCGTGCGGAACTTAAGTCCGGCACTCCTGGCAGTAATTATAAAAGTGTAATTCCAAAGGCGTTGACAATATTGCGAAGACAATATAGAATAAGATAGGTCGCATGCCAAAAGCCCATCTTGAGGCCTTTTGTCATGGCCATGTTTACTAATGTTATTTTCTGGCCGTGCCGTTGTTTTTCTCAGGCAAACCTAATTCCAACAATATTTAAAGCACCGCCCACTCACTGTGCTGCCTAATAATCAATTGTGACCTGCTGATGTTGGAAATGACCTTGTCGGATAACCTTTCTAGTGAAGAAGAATCAATGGAAATTTGTGTTAGAAACTGAAACTGAGGAAGGCAGTTGTCAGCGGATGTGTGATGGATTTATAGAGACACCTACATTCCACTCAAAGAAAAACAACAAAAAGTCGAGGATCAATGAAACTAACAAGTTTGTTTCTTGGAAAATGGAGAAATGACGTCTCTGACTAAAACAAGGCAATTTGTGCTAAGGATTCCAGTTATTTAAGGATAATATTTTTGTAGTTGTGATTAAGAGGTCGTTCGCATTTCCAAATGAATGTGACCTGTAAATGACTTGTGTGTGAACGATTAACGGCCCAAATGCTCAAAATCATTCAAGAAATAAAGTTTCCAGACCACCAAAACTTGGAGTGCCCAAACCTTTGCCCCAAGGTCGACTAGCTATGTAGGTAACAGGTGATTGTGCAAAAAACGTTATCTTTTTGTTTTTAGCTGATACAAACTCCAAATAGTGACTGTACCTAGATATGATGTCATTCAGGCGTGAATGCTCTCATAATGCATCTCACTATGTACAATACCAGAGGTCATAGTCAGCAAAAATATCACAGTATTGACATAATAGCTCTATAATATGTCATTTTAAAATATGTTTGCTAAATAGCCATTTTTCCCTCATTATTTTTTTTTTAAACAAAATATACAATGTAGAATTTATTACAGTAAACATCCCCCATACTGAATTAAAATAAGGCTATATAAATAGGATAAAACAAACCTTCAGGGGCAAATCAGGTTTTGCTCAACAATATATGTAGACATTTTTTTTTTCCTGATAGAACACATCCAATTCAATTAAACTGAAATATGCACGTCTAAACATACAGCACAGTAATACAAAAACAATCGATTTGACGTAAACTACCATCACTCCAACTACTTGATGTATTAATCAATAGTACAATGTGGACTCTTTTCATTGTGATGAGCGTTTATTTTCTGCACACACCCGCACATGCTTTCTCTCGCACTCTCTCTCTCTGCCTTGCTCTCTTCTCACTCGCGCTCGCTAACTCACTGCTAGCTCGTAGCAAACACGCAATGGTCGCCTGCTCTTTTACAAAAGCCGAAATCTTCCCACACAAGCGACTTGGTTCCCAATGGGGGGAAAATTTGATTGGTTGGCCACCCTCCAGCTTGCAAGACTGCTCGCGGGCTACTTTGAGCGATATCACATATATGAGATAAAACGCTCTGCGAAAGCATCATACGATAGCTTGTTAGCCACGTTACCTGCGGTAGGTAGCCAGCGAAGCAGAAAGTGGACAACAGCATCTATAATATGATTGGCTGCTACAGCAGAGGAGGACTCACGTATGTTACACAATTAGAAGAGGCTCCCGCTGCACAGTGCAGTTACCCGTTAAGGCAAACGACGCAGGAGGGAAAAGACCTTTGTGGTTTTGACAGATTTGGACCATTTCAAATAACTGACTTTTAAAAGCACGATATTTCACCAATAGCACATACCTAACTGGAACTAGGATGAGCAAATATCACGAAAAATAAATTGAAAATATATTAAAGCGACTCGTCGAAGACGGGAAAACATGCTTGACTAAATAACTTGATCGACAACGTTGACAGCCCTATTACTGAAAAATTTAAATAATGAAAAAACACTGAATTAACAGGTGTTTCCAAACTTTGACAAATAATCTATACAGTATACAATAGTCTCTGCATTCCATGTTGATTGATTTATGTCGACTGTACCTCTTGACCTAATTGTACTCGTGGTTGGCAAATATCATTACCAAATAATTGGAAATACTTTGAAACCTCTCTTTGTAGTTGGCCTCCTGCTTTGAAGGCTCTTCTAATGTGAGTACTTATTTTACAGGTTTTCTCTCCAACACATTACCAACCAACAATCACATGCACGGTTGAAAAGTCATTTACAAGGCAGCCTTGCTGCCAGAGGAGCCTCGCTAAAGATTAAACAAAAGAAGACAAATAACAATGACACAAAATATGAAAAGGCCTTGAAGGCTTTCTCGTCACGTTCTGAGAGTTTTCCTCTTCTCGCATTCTGCTTTATAGCACATTTCCTGAGCTCATTTCATCGTTACATTCTCACTCTATTCTCTGCTCTTCTTGCCCTGGCCAGCCTCCATTCTTTCCTCTGACAGATCCCGTTAATTCCGTGGCCCCTCACCTCGCCACTTTGAGACAAACCGATATGGGAACATGGAGGTGTGAGAAGAGGACAAAGTGTTAGGTGTGAACAAAAAAGGAAAAAAGATAAGAAAAAAAATGGAAAAACAACACGAAAAAAAAGCAATCCTAAGTAGATGGTAAAGATAAGAAAAATGAAGTGGAAGAATTGTGATGCTGCAGTCAGCCTCCCCACAATCCTTTGCCTCTTACAGGAGAGGCAATTACAATTTCACAGATTGAAATTAAAATCCCCCGTGGTATGTGTGTGTGCATGTTTGTGCACGTGTGTCGTGTGTGAGATAGAGTGGGCTGTCAAAGTGATTTCAAGCTGTTTATAGCCTAAGCTCACAAAATAGATCCTCATATGGAAAAAGGAAGAAGAAACTAAATCCTTCACAACTGCCTCTTTTTTTTTTTTTTAAAGAAAAATAATTCCTTAAATATTAATTGCCTGGCCGGGTCCTGCCGATCAGCTTATTTGTTTGTGATGAGCCTGCAAACGAAAAGTACTTCTAATCTTGCTCTCATACGCGCTCGGCTGTCATCATTAATCGCTCTCTTTTTTGTTTCTCTCTTTGCTCTCAATATATCTCCTTTCAAGGAGATATATTGACAGCAGTGGTGTACATTATCAAAAGTGTTCTCTCCACCTGCATTACGTGCACTCAAGTACATTTTTAGGTCTATGTTGGGTTCCATATTCCCCATTCCCAGAACGTATCTTGATGTATAGCTGTTATAATACTATCTCAGATTTCCACTTCTTTTCTCAGATTCCATGTGGGATACATGTGCCAGTATCAGCATCAGTCAAAAGCCTTTATAGGCTATCGACTGTCTTTCATGCAAAGGCAACATTTTTTTTTTTTTTTCCCCCACTGGTGACATTCCGAACTGGGAGCTGCACAGTAGGATATCTGCACTCCACAGCCTTCACGCCAAAGTGGTTGTTTCAGCTTGAAGTTAATGGCATTCAATCCTTTTCTTGAACCGCAACATACAATTTCATGAGAAAATTTCAATTGTTTCTACTTAGGTATGTAGGTTTGTTCTTTATTTTTAATAATTCACATACCAACCACTAGAATGGAAGACAGAAGCCAAGTTATTTGATGTAAAGTATTGTATATGATGTATTGTATTGTAACATGATGTATTGTAATATAAGTGACCAGCTCGACCATTTATTGTAGTTAGGTAAAATATCAAAGTAATTTCATCCCCAATGGTCTAATTGATATCCGCTCTTGAAGACTGATATAGTGCTAAAGTTTAATGTATCGACGGATGGCATGAAATGTCCGCGGCTAGCAACTACCGCTCGAGACTTGTGCCGTTTCGTACAATGACGGCGTAATTGTTTAGAGGATTCTTAGCGTCCTTGATCGCCAATTGAATTTGATCAAATTTTTTTAGTGGTGGTGTGTTGATGTTGGCAGTTCTGTGATGTGACGGCACTAAACACGCAGTCGCGAGCATTCTAGCTAGCCACTCCACTAGCACAGCTATGTATTGCCTTGTCTTCCATGTATTATTTGGTGTGTTTATTAAGGTTGGCCTACACAACACACCGTTGGCATTTGACATGTGTTATTGACAGTGGCGGATATTTGTTTTTGTTTTTTTTTGTTGCCTATCAAGCGACATCTCTCCTCGTGTGAATTTGAGATGGACATTTGCTCTTTTTTTGCATCATCACAACATCCATTTTCGGACGTATTGTTTCAGTTTTAATTGTCTTTCGGACAAGCCTGAAAATGAACAATATTTGGCCGAAAATGACCAGCAATTTGGTGCATTCTTAGTTTGTTTACAGCTTTATTTTAATTCAGCATGGGAAATGTTTATTGTAAATTCTACATTGTATATTTTGTTTAAAAATAAAACATTGTGGAAAAAATGGGCTATTTAGCAAAAATATTTGAAAATGACATACTACAGAGCTATTATGTCAATACTGTGATATTTTTGCTCACCAGTAGCAGGCCGCAGGTGTTGTCCTTCAAATTCACCGAGCAGTGATCATGCATGCATAAAGCCATGGAGCAAAGTTCACCACAAATTTTTAGAAACTTCCAATTCATTCACTTGCATCATCGGCGAGTGTAACCAGCGTCACATTTTTAAGTCATTTCCTCTTCACTTGTTGGCCTCTTAAGTAGAGTGGCTCCTACATTGAGTATGACGGATACGTGCACTCCAAATGTTGATTTAAAGTGCAATTGCTTTGCTTGTGTCCAATTTAGATTTGCTCTGTGTGAAGCCCGGCTGAGCAGTTATTCCCCTTTAGGATTGAAAGAAAAATAAAACCCATTTTGCCAAGCATGTAGCCTCTGTATTTCAAAAGGAGTCTCTTTTTCTCATGTACAGTAGTTCTATAATAAGCAAATATTCAAAAGTGCAAGAACAAAAAAAGTACATCTTTTTGCTCTGTTTTGCTCTCCGGAGTGAGACCGAGTGTGTGTGCGTGTGTGTGCGGGTATGTGAGTTGCGCGATAGTGTCAAGAGAATATTAAGTGTGAAAGTGTTTCTAGATTGCTCAAGGGAGAAGTGACCTGGATAAATGCCCCGCACAGCTCTAATACAGGAAGAAACATCAGTCTCACTTGTGGACAATAAACCATAAAAGCAGACGAAAGGAAAGTGTGCTAGCTACAGTACATAGGCCTATGCCCTTCCAAAGTATTGCAACAATGTGGCCAATTTCTTTATTTCTGCTGCAGACCGTAAAAGTTTGGTTTTGACATATTAGTGAATATTAGACGAGGGCAGAAGTGCATTTTTTTACCCAAAAATATTCACATCTGCATCTGATGTACAAATGAGACCTTTTTGTTTGACAACCTATTTTTCATTTGAGCAAAAGTACTGGAACATGAAATGCAGTCAGGGCCTTTGAGGCTTTGATAGCCTTAACTGTATCCTAAACTGATTTTCAGGTTAAAATTTCAATAAAATAGTAATAATTATTCCAGTCTTTGGTCTAGTCTAGTCTTTGGATTTTGAAAGGCAATGAATAACAGCAACCTTGTTTTGTTTATTGCTAATGACAATTACCTCAGTTTTGTTTTTTGTTTTTTTTTTTTTTTTTTTTTTTAAACGGCATTTAGGTTCAACCAGTTATTACTTTTTTTTTTTTTTTTTAAGTTGACACCTTAATTGACATTTGGGGACAGTGATGCAATGTAGCTTACACTGATAGGTTTCCAAGGACTGACCCTGTGCCATGGCCATTCACTCAAATTGTAAACCCCTTCACTTCTGAAAAAATAAAATGAAATGTTAAAAAAAAAAAAAAATCCAACCAAGACATCATTGAAATCAAGGCAACATATGCTTCTTTTATTGTCTGCAGTCCGCATTTATTTATTTATTTATTTATTTACTTGCATATTTCTTCTTACCAGACATTTTTTGTGTAGTAGCAGTTTAGTTGCTTCAATCATTTTATTCCCCGTCAAAATTTCAAGGTATTTTAATTTGTTGGTATTTAATTTCATGTCAGGAGTAAGTTAAACTTAAACATATCATAATTGTTTAGGTAGATATAATTTTAAGGTATTGGTTGGATGGTGAGGCCTGATATCTTGACTTGTTTCAAGAAGGCCTGAGAAATCCGCTTTCCTGGTCCTCCTGACAGATCATTTTTCTTCATCTCTTTTCTTGGTTTTTGTTTTTTATCTTGAAACTAGTTTTTGAAGTGCATGCATGTCTTATTCAATTCGAAATGATTTAAAAGTACATCAAGTTAAGAAAGTTATGCAGTTCATCTGTTCCAATTGTGTTGCTCAGTAAAAATCCAGCAATTTTGGATTGTCATAAAATGTTATATACTGCGCAAACATAAAATCAAAAGTCAAAAGGTTTTATGCACCTTTGGATTTATTTTGCCTATGATTTATGTTTTTTAAAATATATATTGCCACCCTCCAATCATAGTGCTTGCCTTCATTAGGGTCATGGGTAAACTGGAGCTTCATCAATCTCAGCTGATTTTGAATGAGGGGCAAACGGTATGCACATAGTCTTTGCTTGGAATATATTTGGAAAGGTATTTGTCTTGATTTTGTTTTTGGTTTTCTGGTTTCATTTTTTTTTTCAGATGAGTTCTTACCTTGTTCTTAGTTCTTACTTTGTGTTCTTACTTTCAGAGCTTCATTGAAGTTTAGTGTTTCCTTCAGTTTATTTGCACGTCTTTTTTTTTATCAATAAATAGTTTTGTACAGAAGGCCTTGCATCTCCTGCCTGGCCTCTCTGCATTTGGATCTACAACCAAGTACTATCGTGACAGCATCAACCTTTACCGCCGCAGTAAGAGGCTGGCATATTTTAATAGGTTTTATGTCTTGTTGGTTTTGCTGTTCTTTTTCTGTATGTCTGTCTTTTCTCATCTTTTTTCGGTAGGACTCTCTATTACTCCCCCTTTTTTTCTTTATCTGTCTCTTCCCCCAGTCAGATTCAATCCTATTAGTCATGCTAGATATGTGTCCTGCTCGCTGTGTTTAACTTCGTCTTGCGCACATTTCCCCAGAGAAACCCTATGGATCCAGTTTCACCCACAAACACACTCTTTGGCACAGAAGTGTGTGTGCGCTCAAATGTAAAAAGTACTTTACACCATCTGAATCAACCTGTCAATTTATTTGTTGAGTGAAACTTACAAATGCCACAGTCACATACACACATGAACTAGATCAATCTGAATGTATACAACTTGGGCCATATTTGGATTCAGTGGTTATCTGTGGGCTCCCTCACACAATTTGATTAGGACCAGATGCTCTAACTAACACGGTCAGTGCCCTGCCCCCCCCCTCCGTCATCGTTTGTCCGCCAATTTTTTCACGCTGAAAATTATCATCGGTCTGTCAGATAACAGCCGGGCCATCGTCAACCCCTCCGTCGCTCACATCCGTCGTCAACCTTACCTTGCTCGCTTTCATAGTAAGCCTTAACTATTCAACACTAACTCAAATTTCCACATTCATTTACATTTTATCTGTTATATACACTACAAGTAAAAAGCAAGGTATTGCTGAGCTTGAATTTTCTAAATAATGCCTTTAATTAGGGAACTTAGTTTATAGTTCCATCTTGTAGTTCCTGGCAAAGAGCCAATCGGCGTGAGCTCGTCCCTTTGCTATGTACTCATTGGTTATTTGAACGAGAATGCTTCGCTAAGCTGATACAAAAAAAAAAATTCTTATATAAATTATCTTTAAAAAGCAAAATCACAAGACATCTCTGAACACGTATTTGTAAACATTACTTTTAGAAAGATTGAAGACTGAGCAAGATGGTGTACAGAACGCATTTTGGTTAATGAAATCGTGCGTGACTCAGAAAGGCAGCACGGACAAAGGCATCCCCGAACAAAGGCATCCCCAGTAATGGTGGCTGTGAATGACAAGTAGTGAATTGAACCAAAGGAGTTTATTCACTCAACTGGATACAATTTTCGGCTACGTGATGGCAAAGTGAAGTGACCATAGTGAGATTGACTACAAAGCGATTCCAGTTTATGGTCAAAAGTTGCAGCAACACTGCAGACAAACACGCAAGCCAGCTGGCTTTTTTTTTCTGTCAGCAAAAGGGGCATCTCGGACTGATGGCTGCCTGATGATTACAACAACTGCTGAAAAATTCACTTCTGACATTCTTAATGCATTGTTTTTTATTCCCCCCTTTCGGTCTGTTGGCAAAATAGCCGTCTGTTGGCTCCATTCCTATGTGACATTTTACCTCAAATTGTTCAAAGCTTTGGGATTATTAAAGTGAAAAGAAAGAGTGAATGTGTGCATTTCAGGCATTTAGTTTGTCGTAAATAATTCAATTGCTATACATTCAATAATTTGCTGTGCATTTATTGATCCAATAGGAAAACCCACACATACGGTATGAACAGACACACGCTCACAGAGCAATGCAGATTAAAATGTAGCAGAATGTTGCTGACCTTGACTGGAGTTATTCGGTCCCACCTCCAGGAAAGCTTCAAATTAAAGCTCAAACTGTACATCCTTCGGGCAGACATTATGCAAAAATTATGTGTGTGTGTGTGTTTGTGCATGTGTGCGTGTGCGTGCGCATGCCAGCCTACTTGGCGGTATGTGAAATATAGATTACTGTCAAACTATCCAAGAAATACAGACAGTCAAAGTGTATTTACGTCACTACGCAATGATCAGTTGACAGTACAAACTATTTCACTGTACATTTTACTTGCAATTGCGATCAATTATCTACAATCAGATTTTTAATTTCTAACTATGCTTTCTGAATGCTGATTACTGTATATCAGTTTTTTCTACATCGAGCTTCTTGTGCTTGAGTTGTTGAGGGTTGGAAAAAAAGGTTAATCACTCCCTCAAGTGGGCACCGTCCCTGCGTTTGGCATCAGCTGATTGGCTCCTGTTGTGATCAAGTTCATGGACAGAAGTTAGACGTGAAAATGAGAGCGTGAGAGTTGTTGATCTGATGAATGATAAATTCAAGTTGGAATAAATGAAGGTAGAGTGATATGCATTCTTTTGAATAAAGCGTTTGCTTACTACAGAAGCAACTCAAAAGCACCCAACTGCTGGCGTTAGCAACAAAGATGCTAATGTAGGGAGCCATAGCAAAGCTCTCTGCCAAACAACTTGAGAGCACCTGCATTTGAGCAAATCTGCCACATACATGAAGGACGATGTTTTAACCTAATGCTCATTTCAAATTATTTGGCGAATGCCAAAAGAAAACAACATTCTGCCTGAAGGTCTAATCTAAATGTTGCAGCCTACACTTGGGACTAGACTCAAATACAGCAGAAGGTAAATGGTTATTCCTGCATCAGTGGAAAATTAATGACTGAAACATGTTTTTGTTGTGGCATGCTAATCTTTTAATATCCCACAATAACACAACAAATGCATTTTTTCCATAGCTTTCTATGTGAGATAAGAAAGATCAATTAATGACTAATCTTAATTTAAACATGTTTTGTAAATCATTTGACAACACTCATTTTGGAGTAGCTGATTACTAATATACAGTACTACGACACCCACAATACCAGTATAACCATATAAATATTGGTTTATGCTGATAAATACCTTTTTTGAATGACACTATTTTATAATAACACCACTTTTTAACAGTACATATCAGTTGTTGTGACTAAATATTTTATGGTAAATTATAGCACGCTTCATTAATCAATGCAGTCTTACTATCAACCTGGTTACCATATATTGCACAATACACAACAGATGTTATTCATTAGCTTGGCATGACCACTGTCAAGAATTTTGATAAGAAGTATTTTCTTTTAAATATAGACTAAACACACACACACACACAAACGAAGATGTATTTCTGTCATTGTTCAGGAACTTTCACTTTCAAACATAGTATGAATAAAACCTAAATGAGTATACTTCCAAAATTATATATTTCCTTGTTCCTGGTAGGTTCACAATATGACATACCACTGCATCTAAAAACAATAACAAATACAATTAGAACATTTCCTTTGTTTGTATGCGGATAGTTGAAAGGTTTAACCAGATTTTGCCTCATCACCTTCATGAATGTCATCGTGTTGTTCTTTCAGTAATCTGTTGTGTCTCTCGTGTGTGTGTTTTGCGGTGTGCAAAAGACATATTTGAACTGCTTTTCTCTTTTTAATGTGGGCATTTTAAATGAAACAGATGTCAACAGTAACAAACAACCATTGCCAAAATATTTTAATGGATGTATTTGGCAAACAAAGTACATTTTTTTTTGTGAAAGTCTGGGTTGTTAGAGCTTCTTGCAGGCGTATTCACTCAAGGTTCTCTCTAGTGGCTTGGTCCTATTCAGCCTGTCTTCTCAATGCGTACATTCATTACTGGCAACACAATGCAGAGTGTTTTATTTTTGTGTCACAAACTCCGGCAAAGTTATACCTTCATACGTGTGTGTGTGCATAAGCACGAATGCTTGCGTGTGCGTGCGTAATTTTGCGACATCAAAGTGCTTTTGGTCCTCATCCAAATGTCCTTCTTTTTTCAATTACACACACATGTTAAAATCCTGACTGGAAAGTATGGCGCCTTTATTGATGAGATACAATTCAAGTAACTGAACCTTGACCTCTTGAAAGCCAATATTACTGATTGACCCAAGGGAAGTGATCTGATTGGCACGTTCAATTTGAATGGTGATTTGTTGACTTCATGGCTTCAGCGTTCTTCGTTGCATGTAATGCTTGGAGAAAGAAAGTATCAAGGGTGTCTTACTTCCATAAAACATAAATCCTTACTCTTATTTAACTATATTGTTTTTATTTTCCAATACTCACTTGATAGAGTGATCAAGTTACAGACCAGACCATCCGATCCAGAGGTGAACGAAGCATTTGCATTAATAATTGTAACACACATCTATAAAGACATGACAAACATTGTAAATCCATAGAGTGGCATTTGAGATGAATGAGTTTCTTAGCTTTGAATATAGAGTGAGCTAGTATGGGTTATCGGGCATGCAAACCTTGAGGGTTTTCGTTGCTTCATGGTCAGAGTCAAAGGAGGCTAAATTGTTATTGTGTGATTATTATATTTTGTTTGTGGAAAACACAATTTTATTACTCAACAAAATTTCAACTCTCATAGTGGTGTTATTGTTGACAGGAGTGACGATAAATTGTGAGTGGCGTAAATTGTACGCAAGTTTGAAGGTGCTCAACTCATATGCGTTACAGTCATTATGGTTGCATAAAAAACAATTTCACTACATCTGTATGAAACAATCAAATGAATTAAGCACCATGTTGATTGAGTTTGCCTTCTCGTTTGTGTGATAATGTGTTCCTGCTTCAAAAACCAAGGGGCGGTATGCACAAATTTGAGTCCTGATGTGGAAAAAAGTACAAAAATGGATACACCGTGTTACCCATCAACTCAAGTGGTGGTGCAGCTCTGTGTGTATGTCTTTTCTACTAAATATTTGCTTGCATGCCTGCATGAGATGTACGCCACAAAATATTCAGCATATGTAGCTCAGTGTAAATTAATTTTCCCTTGAGAGGGAGTATGCAATATATTAAAAATGAAGTTCATTTTGTTCACAACATTTTATTGTTGAATGTCAATTTTATGCTCTGTAGTCAATTAAATAGAACTCATTGTGTACATCTTTGAGGGAATTAAACTGGTCATTTATGAGAAAATAATATGCCGGTATATATATATATATATATATATATATATATATATATATATATATATATATATATATATATATATATATATATATATATATTTTTTTTTTTTTTACTCAATTAGTGATTTACTGATTTACATACTAAAAACATAATCTTAACCATACCTTAACCCAGTGCTTCAAATAGTAATGCAGGTAATGCCACGGGGGGTGCAGATAGCCCCAGGGAAAAGGCTTTGTTTTTGTCGTGTGAAGTGTTAATTGCAATAAAATAAGAATGTTCATCTTTTTTCTTTTTACAGACATGTTGATGCACTTGGTTATTATGATGGACTAAGCTGTAAGCCTAAACGCTGTAAAAAAAAACATTTAAATTTGCTGAAAGTTTATTTGCTTTTTTCTTTTGTCCATGTTAAGAAGGATACAAGTTTAGGTATACTATACAATTATATACAAAATATAATTGAAAAGCACTGCCCTAACCCAAATAATGAACAAATATGAACTGAGTACAGAAAATACATTCCCCTCAAAGAATTTTTTCTCTGATATTCTAACCACATTTCATCCAGAACTGGTTTGTTGGATGAAAATCCTTTTGTAACTGTGAGCGGATCAGCGCATTATATGGTAATGTCATATTCCACATCCTGCCTCTGCATAGGTCAAGGCTCCTTCTGCAATCCAATTGCTATTATCTGTTTGCTGTGTTTATTGGAGGCCAATGAGGGAAGCGCCTACTCACAGCAGGGCGCTATTGATAAGTAATTACACTCATAACAGGATTTAGGGATGAGAATTTGTTATTTATAATAACCTCAGAATAACCCTACTTGCATAAACATACTCACAATCACCAAAACCAATTAGGTTCATATAATGTAACTGGGTGATGACTCCTATTGTTTAGGGTAAGTATTAATTCCTGTATTTCATTTAGGCAAAATTAAGTGGATGTTATACAGAAATCTGAAGGTGTGTTTGTGCATATGTGTGTGTGTGTGTGTTTGTGTGTGTGTGTGTGTGTGTGTGTGTGTGTGCGTGTGTGTCTGCATGTGTGTGTGCATGCATGTGTGTCTGTATTGAAAATAAGGCCTCCTTTGATGTCTTAAGACTGTACAATTTAAATACTATACCTATTACAGCAATGTGACTTGAAACAAAGTATCCAAAAATGGCTCTTTGGCTAGTCTGTAATTATATGTTTGGGAAACCCTTGTGTCAACTGGGAAAAAAAAAAATTCATAAGTGAGAACACTAGCACTATGTTTATGTTCATCAACTCTAAATGCAATGACTGTTGCTGAACATCCAGAAAGGTTTAGCTAGAACATCACAAGTACCCTGCTTTGCAATTGTAAAATCTGTGCTAAGTTACAGTAATGAATCATTTGCTTATTTCAGTCAAGTGAGTTTCCTAAACACTTATAAGAGGATGCTGTTAAGCCACTTCGGAGAAACACAACACTGGATGCGTCCTTGCGAGCAAATTATTTACTCATCTCAAACATCTCCTTCCGAGATTTCTATTAGACTTTTCCCAAGATTGCGACGAAAGTGGTTTTAATCATTTAATCATCATTTAATGCTAACCTTTATAGTACGGTGGACCCCCGGTTTACGAGGTCCCTGCCTTACGTTTTTCTTTTTCACTTTACGACATGGACAACGACATGTTTTCGTCGCCTCTTTACGGCATTTTTTCCCGCTTTAAGACATCCAACTACTGTTATGGTCTTAGGTGTTGGCTATGTTTATGGGTTTTTTTTTGCCTCCAGCTTGAGGCATTTTTAGGTAATTGCTCCTATTTTCTGGTCCCGTCAAACTGCCTGCACTGCAACACATCACTAAGATGCTGGTCTGCTATTGGTCGGTGTCACAAAGATGATGACATGCTGAAGACTTGATTCTAGTGTGATTTCTTACAATTTGGTATTTACCTACCCAGCAACACTACCGATTCATGCGGTAGACTACCAGTTTTTAACTTTTGAAAATGCCTACCGCTTTTTAAAAAAAAATATCGGTTTTGATATTTAAAAAAAAAAAAAAAAGACTCGAAACAAGTAATTTTAGGTTACCTCGCCTTATAATACCAACCCCCGAACGGATTAATTTCATAAAGCGGGGGCCCACTGATTTTGTATATTTTTTTAATGTGCTTTTATATAGGAAAAGCACATATAGTGCTATATAAATAACATGGCCTTGCATTTAGCTGTTATTCGATACTTCTCAAGTGTCAGTATGTCCCATAATTGTATTTGGATGAAAAAAAAAACAAAACAAAAAAACGTTCGCTCACTATGCATGCATCGGCCAATACGTATTTGTATTACTGTTCTTTAATATTAATACTTTTACCGTAATTATCATGTTTCCAATGTGTGAACTCTAGAAGAAAAAAGAAATAATTATTCAGAGGGAAATTAATAGAAGTAGATTGTGTTGGTTTAAAAGCAAGTGCACATAAGTGTTTTTCATGAGCTTCATTATGCTGGCTGACCTGTTAAAGTCATGAACCTTGAAGGTCATTGTGCAGATGAAAGCAACTGAATGAGCGAAAAAAAATAAATATATCTTCAAAGCAATGAAAGCTGTGCAAATGACAGATATTGTCTTGATAAGAATGCTCATACTGTATATTTCTAGGCAAATGATCACCTTTGTCAGAGGGACCTCAAAGCAGTTTTCTTCAAAATGATATTCATGAAAAGCAATGAGGAAGAAAAAAAAACCCAGCATTGCACTTGATCAGAGTAATAATGACCCTACAGGCAGAGCGGAGCAATTAAAGAAGAGTCCAGGGGAGACATGAGAACTATTAACAGCCACAGAGGAGCCTCAGCCGGGCCGCGCATGGTGCTACACTGATGAAAACATGCGAGAGATCCAGAAAAAAGCACTAATTACAGACAGGGGGGCAGGTTTGGAGGGGGGGTTCATGAGTGAAGGAAGCTGGGGAACAAGACCGAGGTCTCTTGTGCTTCAGAGCCATTTCCTGTTCAATTTGACAAGTTGCATCATTTCTTTTTGATCTGCTGCTTCTTGCATAAAACCCTTCACTTTTACATCAAGACGTTTTTTCATAACATAGGCTGAAACACGGACTTGGCAAGGGATAAATGTGTAGGATGTCGTTTGAATGTTTCACAGTTTCACACATAAAGGCCTTGGAATAATATATTAATTATAACCCAGTTATAAGGGTGCCTTTATAAAATGTTGAAAAGCTGATTCTCCTATTTTCTAAAAGTCAACCCTGAAATTTTCTCAACCCTCCAAAATTGCAATGTATTTTATTTTGAAACTGCTTTTCCAAGAATCAAACCATCAGTATATATATATATATATATATATATATATATATATATATATATATATATATATATATATATATATATATATATATATATATATATATATATATATATATATATATATATATTTCCTACCTTTTGAGACAAATCATAGAGACTATTTCAATCAAAGAGCAGAACAGTGTAGTAGTTGTCACATCTGCCTCTCAGTACTCTGACTCTGTTTGAATCTTTCCTCCCGGGTTCCTCTTCACATGTTCTCCAACATCCCAAAAGCACGTACGTTTAATCAAAGACTAAACTGTTCATTGGTGTGAAGGTGAACGTAATACAGATTGTGTGTCAACTAGGATTGGCTGCAT
Source organism: Hippichthys cyanospilos (assembly GCF_059441005.1). NCBI lineage: Eukaryota > Metazoa > Chordata > Actinopteri > Syngnathiformes > Syngnathidae > Hippichthys > Hippichthys cyanospilos. Next base: position 30,681,127 of record NC_142371.1, read on the forward strand.
CTCATCTGTGGACCGTAACCATAACGAGGATCAACTGTAGAGTCCTGGTCAGACTTACACATTGCTGAAGCTTTGCTATCGTCTTTGCAATACTTAGCTGTGAATGCATTCACAGCTGGGTGCTTTGCATTTATGTGGGAGGCTAAACTGCCTCTGTGGTCAGCAAGCTCCTTCTTACAAAGAATTGCTTACCATTTTTCCTTTATCAAAGGTGCCATCATGGCGTTTTGTTTTTTTTTAAGTTAAATTTACCAAACATTAGAACCACAACTTACACATGCTCCTCTTTTTTTTTTTGTCTTTCCTCTGCCCCTGAACTTGTCCTCTCATCCTCAACACAAGCCTATCAGGTTATGTCTAACACAACAAAAACCAGTGTCCACTTCAGGATGTCCTAGACCTTTGTTTCTCAAGCCCCAACAATGGATCTAATCAGAATGCAGAAAATTAGCGGTTCAACATTAGATTAACACATTTCAAAAACCAATAACGCGTTAACTAGAACTGTAATGAATTGATCATTTGTTAATATGACAGCCGTATTTTAAACAAAAGACATTGTAGCCTGTCCGACCTTCATTTTTAAATACTGTACCTAAGTCTTTAAAAACAATATGATGTTTGCACAATTTGTTACAGATTGTTGTGTCAAAAAGCTATAGCAAACTGCAAAAACAATTCCAAACTTCAAACCACCTGGATGTTTTGAAACCAGCCCTCAGAACTTTTTAACTTGTTGGCTCCATTCAGTCTCAACAGTTAGTTTAAGAGTTCGCACTGATTAATTCAGAATAGCCGGTGTGGGAAAGGTTACCTCAACAGGGTCAAGCATCAGCATTATTTAAAATGTCAGCGATAGGATGAAGACCATTGCTTAGGTTTGTGTGTCTGTGTCTGCTGAAGTGCAGCCATGACAGCAGTGTGAAGGAGTGATCATGCAATGGTCTTAAAGTCACATTTAATTGGAGAATCCCCTTAAGTAAATAAAAAAAAGTGACATTTTCTCTTTGGTGGCTGGGCTAGAATGTTAAAAAGCAGTGGGCCGAGTTTCCTCAAATGTCAAGGAGGAATAATTTCCTCCACGTATTCTGCCAGCTTTTGTACCTTGGCCCTCCTTCAGCACGAAGGGGACTCAGAAAGGTCATCGGCACATTTGACTCATTTTATGTCAACATTTGGCTGTGAATCAATAGCAGCTTTTCGTGATCAAAGATAAGTAGGCTGGCACCAAATTTTGCCGAGTGCGGAAAGAGATGCAGCATCGCTAAGATGTCATATTTCTACCGTTTCTTGCGTCATTTCTTGTTAGGTGTTGTTGCTTGCACATAAATGAAACACCCCCACCTAAACTGCCCCCCGGCGCTGTAAATAACTTTAAGCACCCTGCAAAACAAACAGATAAAAGCACGCCTTTGACATGAAAACACGATGATGATAAGAGCCTCCGAGAAAAATCAAATCCCAAGAGAAAAGGCTTTTCTGATGAGAACAGACATCATTGACTGATTCGGCGCTATTTATCGTCTGGCAAGGCTCTGTGGCCGGCTGTAGGCCAATACGCCTTCAATTACTTGCTGCACCATCCAAACATTTTAGTGGGCCCATTCAGCCCCTCAAAAGGCTGAAAGCCTCTTATCAGAAGCTGCATATTTGTCCTTGTGTTGAAATGATTTAGGCGGGACGACAGAATTGAAATGCTCAAACTATTTCCTCTCCTCGTTACCTTCCACTTTTAATGACATATTAGAGAATGCGAGTCGATCCACTCTTATCAGGTTTGACAGATTTGTTCACCCCGTAAGGTTCCTTTTTAAAACCGTCTTAACGATAGTAAAAGAGTATAACGCCTCAGCTGTAAACCTTTGTTTGTTTATGGATTTATGTAGGTTGCAAAAGTGAAACCTTTGATTTCATTGTTGTGAAGGTTGATAATCTTTTGTAGCTTACGATACACGGGTTGTAGAACTGAGTGGGAATGTCCTTGTGTGTGTTCATCTAAACCGAAAGTCCGGTGTGTCATGAAACTGAATTATCATTGAATGTTCATCCCTCATCTAAACAGTACACTGTCAATAAGCAACCCAATAAAATAATAGTCATATAAAATAGCGTTCCAACCACTTTGCACCACACAAGGCAAGAAAGTATTGTCTTTGTGTTTAGTCTTTGCTTCCTCCTTATTGAGAAGAAAGGAAACAGACTATTTCACAAGATACTCTCATTTTACTTTGTTGTCATCTTTTTCCCATGAAAAATGTAATCAACATCTTTGTTTTCAATAGTTGGAAACTATTAGATAAATATATACAAGTGTAAGGAATCATAAAATCAGGAAGACACAAACGTTGCATAATTAACTTATTCGTGATGAATTGATTACCGTAACTATTTTAGGCACTGACCAAGACGACGCAAACAAAAAGCAAAGAACCGAAAATAATAAGCAAGGCAAGTCATCAAACCCACAAGGGCCTGAAGTTCAAATGTACTGAACAATCAGGCAGAGAGAATGACAGCCCCCGAAATTAGACACACACTAGAGGTCTATTATCTCATCGCTCAGTAACAAGAAAGAGCGTGATTAACAAACAAGGGAAGAGGCTTCCCATGCTCTGATTGTTTACCAATGAGCTGCATCAAGAAGCTGATTTTTCAACTAATGACTTATTTCTACCTGAAGGGTTTTTTCTAGAAGCCATTAACAAATCATGATTGATTTTCAAGTGTTTTGATGTTGGTGTACTGTAGTCATAATGATAAGAAAAATGCAATTTATTAATGCAAATATAAGTCATTCTTATAACAGACTGGCAGTAATCCAAATTAACATAGACCTAGGATGAGGTTAAAAATCTTCTTGGTGGCTGTGACGAGAATCAGCACCTGCACATCAGAGCACATGGTCTTGACCTGAAAAAAAAAAAAAAAAGTTCTCAGTTGGGAATCGGAAGTCGAGAAGAATTTCGTGACATTGTTTATGGGTGAGGGAAGAAGCGGGTGATTTTCTGGCAGATTGGTGCAGCATCGGCAGTGATGCAAATTGTATCACTTTGTCATGGTTTATATTTCAGTGCTTAAAAACAATGTCTTGTATCGCTGTTTGTGTGAATTCTTGTGGAATTCCATTTGCATAGGTGTTCATGAGGAAATGCTCCTCATGAGCACCTCAATTTGAATAATTTCATCATTTGGTTTGGACTTTTGGTTTCAATGTAAGGGTTTCAGAAGCCTGGCCATTCGGGGTGGGCTTGCCTCCCTCCCGTGTTTTGGGACTAAAATCACATACCTGATGCTGATTTGGGAGTGAAAATGCTCGGGCCTAAAAATGCTATATTTAGGTCCGAAAAAACAGCAACCCTGCAATTTTGTTCGTGTCAGTTACAAGTCAAGAAATACACAATCAGGTAGCGATGAGTAAAAAGCGAAAATGAAATGCTTCGCAAGATAGAGAAGAGGAACACATATTGACATGTTGAAGCTAAGGGGACTTTTTTTTAAAGAATGGACTGTTATATCAGTGGTTGCGATATGAAGAAGTTGATGATGGAGGCTACATGTAAGTTCATTCTATTAATTTAACAATTTTTTTGTGACATTTGTTGATATCTATTGTTAGTTTTTACTTTCATCTTGTAAATACAGTTTGAACCTTAAATCTTTTACCTCGCAATTTTTAGGACTCAACATTTCTGTTGGGACCCATGTTTTTTTTATTATTACGAATCCTGGGGACTCAACAACTTTCGAGAGGTAAAATGAGCACTGCTTGGTTAAAAAAAGGAATCACCAAATTTTGCTAGATTGTGCTTCAGTGATATTTTTCCCAAAACATGCTTCTTAATTGAATGCATTTACATGTCCCATAGGTATGAAAGTTAGTAGTAGTTCGGAATGTGGTCTGTGACCAATTGCCAAATGATCCAAGATGTTTGGTGCCTCTCGTGCAAATGTAAATGTCCTTTGTACACAGGTCAACTGGAAAATACAATCTTTGACTTGATAACATCTGATATCAATATTTTTACTACAGTAAAATCATCATGGAAACAAATAGAATAAACTCAAAGCAGCATGGCAGAACTTGTATGACAGCTGCTGCCGATACTGTTCATCCATTATCAGATGTCCTAACATCTGGGAGACAGGCGGCACACGGTGACCCAACAAGTTGAAGCGTGGTTTTATTACATTTCCTCTCACAGCTGACAATGGTCACCTCTTGAAGCTCTTATTAGCACATCTCCACAAGAGGTAGAAGCACGCGGTCACTGCGCATCTGAGTGCCTCATCACTCTCTGCATGTACTCAGCTTGAAGAGAGCTAAGATGTTGTCGTTTGCTAAGAAGCAGAAAGTTACCACTGTGTGATTGTGAGAGACAGTATGCTCCCACACATGTGTTTGCATGCTAAAGTAATTGCTTTAAAGGGAAAACTTTGCAGTTATGTACACGGATGTCTCAGGAAGATGTATGATTACAAGCATAGCTACTCTAATTTTAGAGTTTGTGAGCACCAGCAATTTTGGTCAACGTGTTTGAAAGGAAGACAGCTGCAATTTGTTTGGTAAACAGTATTCACAGGTTATGTATAGTATATTCTACAAAATATTCTAATTTGAGATGTTATTCCAAAAAAGGAAGGATAATGCTTCAACGTTGGAGAGACCTGCAACTGTGTGCAAGCACCTCACGGTTCTTTTCTTTTCTCTGTCATCAATGGGCACTCACTCAAGAACGTAATAAAGACCAAATGTTACCTCATTAATTTAACGCGTTACTTAAAAACAGACTCTTAGTATTTTCCTCAAGTAGTGACTTCCATCTTTAAGACCTTTAAGACTGTATATTCACACGTAGGTGACAACAGCTGCATTGCATAACATGACCGACGCATTGTGTCGCCCAACATGTCAGCGTCACTCACATCAGTGGCACGTGAATCGCACAAAATGGTTGCTCTTGTTTGTTGGTTTTCTTAGTCACATGCTGAAATGATGTATTCATTTTTCATTTTTTTCTATACTCGATTTCAAGCTCTGTGGTTGCAAGTCAAGCCATTACAAAAAAGGACAAATAGCATCCACCTCCTGTCGTAAAATTTGCATGGCCGTTGACTTGGACTTGACAACATGCCAGTTAAGATAAATATAAAAATAAATCATATTTGATTTTTTCAAATGAGATAAAATCAGATGATGAGGTAAAATCAGCTTTGAGAATTGATTCTGAAAGCTGAGGAACCTCCACCCTTTTGACTCCCTAATCAATGCCATGGGAACACAAAGGCAAATGCAAACTACATGCCACATTGTCATAGTAACACACTCGCGGTTGATGACTGGAGGAGTTAAAAAAAACAAACGCTTATACAGTAGGGTTTCTCACAAGTGTACCCTTGGTGCACTCTAATCTTAAGCCCCACCCAGTGTAAGAAAACATCCGTTCCTCTCTTTGTGCATTTAATGACATTATTATCGAAGGAACACCCTCATACCACCCCTATAAAATATTAAACTGACTCATAATAAACCAACAAATTGAACGCACAGGAATTTGCCCTGATTTTTGTGGATTAAGATGATTAGTTTCACACTAAACACATGCATAGTAGTTAACAGTGAACTCAGATAATGGTCATGTAAGGGGCGCAGCAGCCTCCTGGTGAGGGGCAGGCCTTAACCGTTTCTATTCCTGGTTAGAACCATAACCACCGAAACACCTCGTATATATTAAGAAATTAAATTGCCAACGTTCCAAAGGTAGGATTTCATCATCATCATCATATATATATATATATATATATATATATATATATATATATATATATATATATATATATATATATATATGTTATGTGTGTGTGTGTGTGTGTGTGTGTGTGTGTGTGTGTGTGTGTGTGTGTATTTAACTGGAAAAAATAGCAACACCATGATAAAGTTAATAAATAAATAAATAAATAAATATGATGCATCGAGACACAGAAAGGCCTTTCATTTTAATAATAATGATATGTTTTTAATAATAATGATATGTTTTTATTTGATTTGGATTCATTGAGTATATAAACACAATACGAAATAAAAGACTCAAAAGGAGTTGGAAGAAGTCCAAGACCTTGTCGAGTCCTACCGCTTGTTTTTCTAAGTTATTAACAATTATTAACTTTTACATTAAATTTAAATACTGGGTAAAATATATATGCTAAAATAATGTAAGATATCATAAATAAAACAAACCAGAAGAACACTCACCGCTTAATTCACAATTTACTGCAGAGTATCAAGTTTCACACTTAATGTATTTAAAAAACACAAAGTGTTTAAAACTCTTTGAAAATGTCTTGTACACCCATTCATCCATCTACCCATCCATCCATCCATCCTGCCATTTTCTATACGCGCTTATCTTCACTAGGGTCGCAGGTTTGCTCTTTACGGGCAGTAGGCGGGGGACACCCTGAACTGGTCGGCAGACAACAGCAGGGCACACAGGGACAGACAACCATTCATGCACCCAATCACACCTAAGGGCCCAAAGCAAATAACATATAATAAAATATGGCGCATCACCTAAATAATTATCGTAAAATAACTTCTGCGATTTTAAAATCCACATGATTATGAGTTGTCAAGTAGTCGATGGCATCGCTGCTTCTATTGCTTGTGCTTCACAGTAAGACAATGTCTTGTTCCTTTAATATCTGCACATTTGCACATGTAACTGTCACTGCAATGACAGTCAGATTGCTCCTGTCCCATGCAGTCCGCCACAGTCTAAAAAAAGGACAAGATTCCCCTCTATGAACCAAGTGCGATTCCTCTCAAGATGGGAAAAACAGCAGGCATGGTGAGATAAAAGATCATTTTGTGATACATCAGCTAACATGTCTTAGCAAAGCATCACAATAGAAGAAAAAAAAGTGACATATTGCAGTGGTTGTTCTCCAGAGTCATGGCTTACTGCTCCGGTGCTATAAATTCATCATGTTTGTGACAAGTGGAGGAGGATGTTTTTAATTGCTACAACCTTCAATGGCACTGAAGCCTGGCCTCCAGGGAGCTAGCAGGTACTGTACAGTGGGCTGGGTGGAGCGTCTTAGTCTCTCTGAATGTTTGAACACATTGCTGCAGTCAGTGCGCAAGTGTGGTGTTTGTTTCTCGTTAATGACAGTTTTGTGATGTGGCAAGATGAAGGTATTTTTCTGTGTTTAATTTGTAAGTGTGTTCTGATTAGAAAAAGGAAAAAATGCACTATTTTAGTTGAAAAGCTGACATTTTTGGGTTATTTTCAAAAGCTTTGCAGGAAAAGTGAGGGGTCATATTTTGGTCCGATTCACAGTGGCTCATTTGGCTGACGTGCAGGCAGTTTGGGTTTAGCGTTCACTCAGTGACAGCCAATGTGTGAATTGTATGAATGATTATCTCTGTTTTCTTTGTGATAAACTGGTGACCAGTGCAGGGTGCTTTTCACTTTTGGCCCCAAGTCAGCTGGGATTGATCAGTTCCTCTAGCCCAGGCGTGTGCAACCTTTAACACTGAAAGAGCCATTTTGACCCGGAAAAGACAACACTGGGAACTTCAAACACAAAACATCTAAAACGATGTTAGAACACGTGTGTTATCGGATGTAGTCAGTTGGACGGGAAGGTAGGAGCCAGAAAAGGTGTGGTTTGTTACAACATTTTCAATAGAAGCAAGCGGAATGAATCAACGTCTGAGTCCACCCTTGTTCACAAACAGGGATAAATTCAATAGTTTTCATTTGCAATGGATGGATGCATGTTTACTTATGTCTTGTTTTGAAATGTACCTTTTTTTCACAATATTTCTGTTTCCTGTTTTACTTTCAAGGCTGTTTCGCCGTTTCGAGTTGCGTTTTATGCCGCTGTCGTTCCATGCACATCCTAGGTCCTATTCCCCAATCGAGCAAACTGCATTGACTGTTATTCACATGCATCTGTGCAAAAAGCCATCTGTGAAAAAAGGTGTGGATCGAGAAATGTTGGCATCATAGTCTATTTCGACTGTTGTGTAAAACAGATGTAGAAAATGGCCCTGACAAGAATACTAAGCCCTAACTTGAGTCATTTTGTAATCAGCCCACTGCAACATATTGAAGTTTGAAAGTTATCTGTCGCTTGGCGTTTTGTACACTTTCGTAATAGAATCTTGTGGAAACACTGACTTTTTAGCATTAGCTTTAATTCCCTTGGTGTATAATTGTTTACCATCAGTCTAAACCTGCACACTATTTTTATCTGGATCAAATTCATCATCTTATGCTATGTAATTAAACTTCAGTGGGATCATGAGACATTTAATATTCATTTCAGTAATTTATTAAAACCGTGCATTAGGGAAAGGAGCAGAAATATCACACACACTCAAATAAATGTTATATAGCTGCCAAAATCGATGTTGACGACTTTCCTCCACTCACACATTGGAGGCTCACTAATGAAACGCACCTGCCACAATCTAACACACACATGCACTCATGCAAACACACACATGCACACTCACACAGAAGCCTTCTTTGCTAATGATCCTTACCTCAAATACATTTGCATCTCTCTAAATTAGCTTGATTATTTCAGAGTAATTAGCATAAGCGTATGGAAATTAAATTGGCTATAGTAGTGTGGTGGCTTCAAGGTTTTTTTTTCCCCGTGTGATGTGGGTAATGGGTTGCATTTCATACATTCCTGTAACATACATGTGCTCATCTTGTGTTTCATCAAAATATAATTTGAAAAACAACTTCAAAATTGAGCACTATATTTTTGTTCATTTTCCACGGACGCACATGAATTAACTAGATACCATTCCTGTAGATGAATTGAAGGCTCTATTTAATCATAGTGTAAATATTTAGTGTCACGTCAAAGGGAGATCAATTTTCTATACTGCTTATTCTCGCAAATACAAAGACTGCTTTAATTCATTTTTAGGCAAGTAACTGCACTTGAAAGAGTCTTCAAGAGTTAAGACAAATACTGTATGTAACAGAAAGCTGGCTCTATATATTGTCAAATTTTGTAGCATTGAACATCATCCTCTTTCATCTCGACCCATGATGCCCTCTGATCCTTCTAATGTTATAATAACAGAGATACCACATACATTAATAACTTGTCCATAGTATGTTAATTAATTTTAAATTAACTGTACTTGTTTGTTTGTTTTTTTTATATATATATATATATATATATATATATATATATATATATATATATATATATATATATATATATATATATATATATATATATATATATATATATATATATATATATAATGAAATGAGATATTTCTGCAAAAATGGTTCATGGAAGTTCGTAATTTATTTCTTATTTTTTTTTGTAAATGTCTGCCAACAGCAACATCCTTCCTCTCTTTAACAGAATAGTCCCAACATATTTATAGATGGATGGATGGATATTTTTAACACTAACAAATATTAAATAGCAGGTCATAATTGAAATCAATACTTCAAGAGCATCTTTTTTTTTTATCTCCCTTTGTTTGATAGATTACTTGAGTAAACATAAAAACACATTGTGCATAATTCATATATACAATCATAAATACATAAACAAAATCATATATACAGTGTACAGTTTGATAGATTACTTGAGTAAACATAAAAACACATTGTGCATAATTCGTATATACAATCATAAATACATAAACAAAATCATATATACAGTGTACAGTGTATAAAATGTATACGTCACAAATCTACCCAAAATTTTTACATCCTCTTTTTCAATTTAGACATATATTTTTGGATTATTATATTTTTAAAACTCTTTTTGAGCACAGCCACTGATTCACACCTTTTCAGTTCTATTTTATCGTAGTTCGATAAATTCAAAGCTCAGAACAGATACACACATTTGCTTGCTGGTGGCTAGCAAAAAAATAATACTAAAAAACAACAGATAAGCCGCACTGGACTATAAGCCGCAGGGCTCAAATCATGAGGAAAAATCTGCGGCTTATAGTCCAAAAAATGCGGCATATACAGTACATACATATATATATATATATATATATATATATATATATATATATATATATATATATATAGTTAGGGTATAGGAGGCTCTAAGTTGAAAATGGTTGGCACTGAATGGTACTATATTTCACTTTTTATGTAAAATATAGAATGTATTTATTTCTTCAGAGTCTGTAGTTTTGGTTTTTCAGTGTTCCAAGACTAGCTCTATGATGTTGCTACAGTATATTTTCACTGCAATTTGATGACCTTGTGGGACCTCTCCCTAACTGTGCTTGAAATAGTCCAGTTCTGTCCAGTTGAGTAAGGATGCAAGGTGTGTATCTGGTTGAACATGATCAGTGTGAGATTCTGAAGCGTGAGTGTCATTACACAATGAATTGTTCGTATATGTGGTCAGGAAGGTGAGAAAGCCTCAGGCTAGTGATTGTATGATTACCCACTCAAGGAACAAACACATTCTCCAGCCTTACTCATGGGAACACACATGGTACGTCAAATGTGAAATATGCATGAGAAAAACTTCATTCACGGCTCACGTGCTGTCCTCCATTATTTCTTTCCATCTATCTCTTGTCCACACATACACTGTATGCATATATATATATATATATATATATATATATATATATATATATATATATATATATATATATATATATATATATATATATATATATATGCATAGTAATACCACACAATGAAATTCTTATTCTGTTTACTTCCCCGTGCAGATTACATTCCATAAACGAGCAAATCATAAGGTTGGCAACAAAAAAACAAAAAACAAAAAAAATAGTAATATAGCAATAAGGGCAATAATAGTGAACCGCTAATAAATGAATTTACATTCTGAGCATATTACGGAGTAAAATGACTGAAAAGACTTTAAAAAGACTGTATGTATTCACATACACACACACACACACACACACACAGTCATAAACAAACATTATCACACATGCCTGCAAAAAGATATGCCTGATATATGATACAGTCTGGCGCTATACATTGGGGGTAATGATAACATTTATGAGCCTGATGCTTTTTCACAGAGGAGCGCTGTAGGTTATTGATGAGTCCCAGTGTGTACCATTACTTATGAATGAAGAGAAAGTCAAAGAGAAGACAGAGCAATAGAGGCAAGACGGAGGAATGCATGTGATAGCCACATCTCTTGAATCATATCTCATCAAAGCCCGCTGCAGGAGACTTTGCCTGTCATAGACCTGGCTTCTGTATTTCAACGCTTGGCTGTCTTTATAACTGCGCCGCTACTTTTATGTGTCTCGCAATGGCTTTGGTGGCTATAATGTGAGAAGAGTAATCGACAACACAATCATGTGACAAACTCTTCCGCACTTGTTTGCATAGCCATTTCAATCAGAAGTGGGCAAGAAAGCAATAATGACTCATGGAGTCTGGACTCTGGTCTTAGCTAAAGTAAAGCAAAGAAAAAAAATAAATAAATGAGCTCTAGTAAATACACTTGACCAAAATCTGAAATTCTATGAGGCTGTTAAAGCCACATCCATTACGAAAGTAATTTTAGGTCAAATAACTATCTTGAGGTGATATATCTCAAGTTAGTGTACGTTTAGCCTGTGTTGTTAGCAGAAGTTGCGACAGTCTTTGTTAATCGTTCATTAGAGTTTGACCATTAATCAAAACGATATTATGATTTCAATTCTCGCTTCTCGTGACCATAGAATCATTATAATCGAAGAAAACCTGCTGTGCATTACACACACCACACACATACACGCACACATTTGTAGCAGGGACATCCCATTGATATAATGCCATTTTTAGTCAATTTGATGGAATTAGTTACTTTTTAGTTACGTTTTAGAATAATCTGTATACATCCTGTAAAAAATAAAAAAGTTAGCAGTTGTTGAAAGATGATTTATATTGCTTTTATTTTCTTGTGTTATGTTAAAAGAATACAATTTTAAGTATATCTTATATCTGTGGGGAGGCAAAAGGTCTTTCTTAGGGGGCTGTGCAAAATATAATTAAAAAGCACTGCCCTAACCTCAGCTAAATCCAAAAAAGGTTTGAACTTGTGGGGTACAACAAAACGGTCTCCCCAAGTGCAAGCTGTCCCACAAAGACAGTAAAAACTGGGATTTGGTCCCTGTAACAACACACACACTCTTTCTCTCTCCTTTTGACAGCAGGAATCTGACATTACACACATTTGAATGAAATGAAAACCTCTACTGGTGAGAAAATTGCTCAACCGTTTTGCTGTTTCATCTTGAAGCTTCTCAAATCACTTTAGAACAGATAAGTGGAATATTTTTTTTCTGCATTTCGACGTCTCATTCTATCTCGCTTTTAGCCAAAAGAAATGCAATTAAACACAGCAAAGTCCCAGCTAATTGGAAAATATATATCTACTTTCATGTGTTTCAAGTCAGTGGGGCTGCATATTACATGTGAAGTTAATCACAGTATCTACTTGTTAATTCACTTTGATGAAATGCAGACGAGAAAGAAAAAAGGCGAGACGTGCAAGAGATAAGAATGCAGGAAGTATAATTTGATGTATTTCATCAGGGGCTGTTATTTATAACAATAAAATCAATCATATGGCTTCATGAGGAGCTTGTGGCTAGCATGTCTACCTCATAATTAAACATTAGAATCTCGGCTTGAACCTTTCAGCATAGAGTGTTTATGTTTTTAAAAGTTGACATGTTTTGTGTGCTTTATTTCCCCTAATACTTTCGCTTCATTGCGCACTTCAAAAACATATCACCCCCACGATGACTTGAACGCAAACTGGAACTTGCCTGAGTCCATGATTATACTGATAGGCTTCAGTACTTCTCACCTGTTTTCTAAATTTGGTCATGTGACATTCGCAAGTTAAGCTGTGATGTCATTTTGAGTCGGCAGCATGTGGCAAAATGGCCACCCCTGAGATGGATAAAAATAAGTGCCCCTCACGACTTAATTCGTGTTCCAAAAATTTGAATCAGAGTCCTGTTTTTAGGCTAGAGACGAAGCAGATGAGACACGATACATGCTTTCAATTACGGTGCGCAAATACATTGACAAACGATTCACAACTTTTCAATTGACATAAATTGCTTTTTTAATGCCCTTGCAATGTTTCAGGCATCTTTTTTTTAAACATACAATGCTATTTTGTTTTAGGTATGCTGTGCTTCAGAGGTGTTAAAAATGATCAGTTTTAGTTTTATTTTCATCTCTACCAAAACATCTTGTTGTTGTTGTTGTTATTGTTTTTTAAAGGAAGCTTTGTGAAGTACTTCTACGCACATCACATCATACCTGAAGGACAGTTTTCGGTGTTCAAAAAAAGATTGAGTTAAAGCACATAAAACACTTCGTCAGATGTTGTGAGGAAATGTCAGGGCTTGCTTTTTAAGGTGACACAATAACAGGAACTGAAAAGTGAACTTTTATTCTGTCAAATTCCTTGCAAGAATGTGCCAATTATATTGGACAGTCAAGGTCATTTTACTTTTCCAGCATTTTTGAGATGCACTTTATATTTTTTTATTTATAACGGAAGACTATTAAAGTGTTGCCAAAACTTGATCTGCTAAAATACTTGATTTTCAACAACAGCCAGACATTCACCGTTCGAGCTTATATTAGAAATGTTCAAGAATATAAAAGAAAAAAAACTTTGCCTAATTGCTCTCAGTGGGAAGTAAACAGTCATAAAGTGAACAGTTGATTGAAAATCATGAAACACAAGCATGGTAGGGAGAGCTGTTAGAGGTGTTATCATTAGGACCCCCCCCCCCAAAAAAAAAAAAAAAAAAGATTGGAGCTGGACTTGAGGCAAAAACATCCAACCCTCCTAAGTGACAAATCCACTAGCTTTCTCGGATTTTTAGCCCTTAAATAACACCTTAATGCCCCCCATCTTTCACATAGCCTTCTTATTTATCTCTCTCCTTTGGATCTCCCCTCATGCAGAGTCCCCCATCACACTTTCCCTCTTTTTCCCCTTCCTTTCATTTTTTTCTTTGAATAATTTACTGCAGCATGGGAGGGTGGAAGTACGTTTATTTTGAGTGTGTTTGCGCTTTAAACAGAATGCTTAATGATTGCCGATGGGAAAGAGACTGCATTAATCCCATTTATGTTGAGACCTTTTACATGTACTGACACCCATGGCAGACAGGCAGTGCCAAGACTACGTGTGTGTGTGTGTGTGTGTGTGGGTGTGTATGTGTTGATGTGTGCAGTGCGTTGTGGAGGCATGGGGCTCTTTCACCACATGTTCATGATCCCCTTGCACATCTGTGCAAAGAAGCAATCTTATTACTGTGTGTCTGCTTGTGTGTGTGTTGTGCATGCCCTTGGTTTTTGCTCCATGGTGCGGACCAAACTGCTGCTTTTACCATCTCTGTAGGGACTCTTTCACTCGTGGGGACCATTTAGGTTGCCCCCACCTCTTCTTGGGGGTCAAGACTTGCTTTCAGAGTATAGGCTTGAATTGGATTTTGGTTTGTGTGAGGGCAGTGCTTGTCAATTATATTTTGCAAAGCCCCCCCCCAGGAAAGAGCAAACCTTTAATGCCACACACACACACACACACGCACACACACACACACACTCCACGCACCTGCTGTGGTGACTATAAACAAGACCAATATCTACAAAATTTGTATAGGTATACTTAAAACTGTATCCTTTTTTGTGTGCTTGTGCGTATGTATGCGTGTGCGCGCATGTGTGTGAGAGAGGGAGACCGAGAGAGAGAGAGAGAGAGAGAGAGAGAGAGAGAGAGAGAGAGAGAGAGAGAGAGAGAGAGAGAATTCAGATGCCTGCTGTGTGCATATATGCATACCTACCTCCATCCTGGATCAAGGCGAGGCCTTTGGGGCACCCCCCCCCCCCCCCCCCCCACACACACACACACACACACACACACTCACACAAGTTGATCCCCCTCACTCACACTCACCAGATTTGATTCGAAAAACCCTGCTGATGAAATTCACATATTTCCAAGTGTATGTACAGTATGTCCTTCCTGCCATTGCAGCATTTCCATAAAGGTGGAAAAAAAAAACTTTGAAAAGTCAGGCATTTTATTTTTCTGGCGGAGGCGTGTATTGAATCTTACAGTTGTCTTTTTAAAACGTCTTTCCTGTCTATTCAGTGTTTTTCACGTTTTGCTCTGTGCTGAAGGACAAAAAGAGAAAGGCTCTCAAGAGTTTTCTGGGGAGGCGGGTGCTTTGCTAGGTCAATTTTACCGATCCATCATTCAGTATTCGCCAACGGCCATCCCACCTGTCCGTCACTGTTGTTGGTCCATCGTCGTCATTTGACCGCACGGCCGTCGTCGTCTAATTGCAGATCGCGGTAATTGCCGGCAGTTCGTCATTCATCGGCAGTCAGCCCACTTGTCTGTCCATCATCATCCTCATACTCAGTGGGTCATTGTTTCAGGCAGGCGCAGTTGTCAGTCACATAGTTGAAATATTGAATTAATAATTTCTTCATAACTAGGGCTAAATGTTTTATTCATGAATGCAATCAGAAACCTACCTTTACACATTTTCACATTAGTGGGGTTTACGTAGAGATTCCCATTGAAATCATCCCAAACGAAGATATCTGGTCACCTGTTTTACATGCATTGACATGAACTATTCTGATTCACTCTTTACATGCTCGTTGCTTGAATCAGAATCAGAAGTGCGACACATTGAAATTGATCACATGATTTGTAAACTACACTTTTACATTTACACTTTTATCAAAACATCTTGCTGAAAAACAAGTACTTTAAAAGAAATTCTCCTATCACAATTTTAATGTGTGTGCAGAGCATGCGATGACCGGATACTTCATGCAAAAGGAATATACCACACCTGTGATTCTGAGTGGGATTCCATTCAAATTTAACCTTTTCAGTCTGATTGAGATGTTTATATGGAGCATTTTCATTCCAGTCGGTCATTCTGATGCCTTTCAGTAGGAATCCATGGCTACCTGTTAACCCAGCTATTGATACTGTTTATTAGACTGAACATTATAAATATTTCCAGTGAGGGCCACGATTGTTCCTAGCCTTGATGCATAGTGCATTGTTTTTTGTCAGGGATAGGGAAATCAAAATTCTACCTTCTACTCGCCTGGTTGGTTAACAAGCTCTTTTGATTGCAGGTTTAGTGGACGCACATGTGGCTGAAGCAAAACTATGGCAGGGTTTTTACTTTCTGAACCCGGAGCTCCCATCTCTGGTTTTTGCTCAGTATTCTGTCATTGGTTATTCACTGACACGGCAGGTGTCTGTCAGCGACAGACCTTCAATTGGTACTGACAAAAAGACCACTGCTGATTTTCTCTATGAACAAAAGTATATTTGTATGTCTCGGTAACTCGCCGTGACCCACTGGCCGAAAAAGTATTCATTCGAAAATTATTATACAACTGTATAATCTTACTATACTTCCTGCAATCTGAATTTAATTGTCATAGGTATTTGACATGTATTGCATGCTTGTCAGCTTTTTACAAACATTTTGAAGTCCCCAACTGCAAGTGACATATTTCTAATAGTCCTGATATGCTAATTTGTGGCAGGTTTATTTATTTATTTATTTATTTATTTTAATATTGTGACTTCTGCCATGAGCATGGATGTTCTGAAGGGAAATATAATTTTCCACCTACATCATTGCAGAATACCACCATTTGTAACTTCCATGATTAAAAAAAACTGTAATTAAATTATTTTAAATGATCATTAATTCAAAAAATACTGCAAATATTTTACCCAGCTCGCTTGTTGAACGTGACCAAATGTTTACCTTGAACAATGTGTGGGCAGAAACTTTTCAATGCTCCATCGAAGCCATTGCTGCACAACTTGTGCAACAAACTGAATTTCCAAGCATATGGTGTAGTCCCCTCAAGATTAACATATGGCTGCACAGTTTATTTCAAATGAAAGAAAAGAGGGAATGAAAAAACAATCTTGTTTCTTCTTTTTCAGCCTCCCTCTTTTTCATTTTCCTCTCCTCTCCTTTCCTTCACAAGTTGTCATCCATCTGGCACCTTCCATTTATGCAAAGAAAAAAAAAAGTGGTCGAGACTTTACTTACATTGCTGCGCCATTCCCAAAGTAAGTGTTCTGTTCTGTGGTATTTGGTCCTGTGCACATAAACAGTTAATGGGGCCTGCTGCCTGTCCATCACTGCTAATGATGTTTAAATACTTACAACTAAAGTTAAAAATACATTATTGGTAAACAAAACTAACTGGAACATGACTAACTCAAGTGACATTTTATGTTTATATATTTACCCGTAGAGCAAATGTCCTTATAGTTTTTTCTTGGCGTGTTAAATTCAACCATGACCTTTTGAGGTTGATTTTGATTTGATGATATGTTTTTGATGGCCTCTAGTCAACTGTAAATTCCTGGATTTGTTCGAGATTCGACCTGTTCATGTCAGTACGAAAACTCCTTTGCTAGCCTGATCAAAGTGTATAGTCAAGAGTAGGGCCGCAAAGGGTTCTAAACTTTGATAAATGGACCAAACCAGATGGACGAAGTGTTTTAATAATCCACCTAATAAGAGAAAACAAGGTGGGATCTAGAAAATGTGCTTTAATTTCAATAGAAAACTAACAAAAGCATTATGTGCTATTAAAGTCCCCATTTATTGAAATGACTCCAATAACTGATTAAAAAAACAAAAAACAAAAAAAACGTGTATTTATATATATATATATATATATATATATATATATATATATATATATATATTTTTTTTTTTTTTTTTTTTTTTTTTCATTTATTTTTTTCATCTGAATAATGGAGAAACACACAGATTAATTTATTAACTCTAAAGCTGTTATCTTACCAACTTTCATGTGGTAGAAATGTGCAAACTATAAGACTGATCTCTTGCTGTTAAGGTTGATGATCAATATGTATGAATAGAATTGCTTTTACATATGCCTCATGTAGGTTATTTATGATGTGTACTTATGTAGTCGGAGGAATGATTACTTTGAATAGACCAAATGCACGTGTGTCGTCTGTTAGTGTGTGTATGTGTGCGCTTGTGTGTTTTGAAATCATCTTTATGCTAATCCAGCTCGGCGCCTTGACAATCTAAGCGAGGAGACGCATTTGCATAACTAGCTAGTGCAATGAACAACGGGGGGTCTGTGAGGTGCATGCAGTATATGGCATGTAGGTGTGTGTGTGTGTGTGTGTGTATATGTGTTCAGTTGGAGGTATGCAGTGAGAGAGAAGAGCTTTAAAAAGACAAAATGTCAGTCCTCTACCTTGGTGGCTCGTTCGTTCTGTCGTGTTTAGAAGCGAGTCTCCGACTACTTCTTGAATCTCATTTACGCCTTCAAAAGTCTGCTACCTGGGAGGCGACCGCACACTCTCAGACGCAAACACACCATTTCTCAGTGGTACAACAAGAAGCTGAGACTTGTTCATGACTTGGCTCGACAACGTTGTCTTTTTTGAAAGATGGAAACAAATATGAATACCATTTTATTGTTTTTGTGTTTGTTTTTATGTGTACTCTTGCTTGTTTGTTTATACTATCAAAAGTGACTCCCACAAGGACTCTTGAAGGGGCCAGTGTTGACACACATACAAACTCACAAACACACTGAGTGCTTGTAGCCACCGTTGGCACCACGCCATCCTGTCTGGCCCTGTCTATTTGTAGGGGGCGAACTGTCTGCCCTAATCAGTGCCAACATGTCGCCTATATGTACGCTGCTCCGGGGGGACCTGGGTGTGTGTGTGCGCGCGTGTTTCCGTCTGTTCAGCCAAACAGGCGACCCAGTGACCATGTGGGCACAGCAGAGCTCATTACACTTGTGACCCCAATACCCTTTTAGGTGTGTACCATGATTTTATTTATGTTCCTACACAAACCGATATAGCATACTGAATGGAACACAGGATAGGAAGTAAAAAAAAAACTTTTTTATTGTACTGTGTGTAACTGAGTTGCTGTAGCTTCCTTTAACACAGTGCGTACCATATTCAGCTTGGTTGACATGCATATTTAAAGGGGAAGAAAAAAATCCTGTTCTTTTAAATTTGGTCATGGCGTTTTGCAAAGCTGTAACGTGATTGATAGCCTTGACCAATTGTGATTTTCAGTCGACAACAAGTGGCAAAATGGCCGCCTCTGAGATGGACAAAAATGGGTTGAATCTGCTGATTAATTCATCCTCTATAAACACAATATTAATCAGATACCCATGTTTAGACTCGTGGGGCTGCAATGAACATCTTACTGTCAAGAAAATGCTGTGGTTGTCTTCACCATTAAGATCATAACAGCCATCCATCCATTTTCCGTAGCCGCTTATACCATCCTGTATATGAGTCAATCTCTTATGTCAATCTGCAAAGACATGGTTTTCTTCTTTAAATAAGGTTTCCATAAGAATGCAGTAGAAGTGCATACACAGACAAAAGCATCGTCATGAGAAAAATAATACTGAATATTTTTGTGGTTGTGGAAAAATAAGACTATGTACATTTTTTAGTCTCGATGGATGGATGGATGGATGGATGGATGGATGGATGGATGGATGGATGGATGGATGGATGGATGGATGGATGGATGGATGGATAGATAGATAGATAGATAGATAGATAGATAGATAGATAGATAGATAGATAGATAGATAGATAGATAGATAGAATCAGATTTTTTTTCAGTTTGACAGTTGGTGAAATGGGGCTATATTCAAATTATTTAATTTCATTCTATGAAAAAGTCTGGAGGTAGTATATAAGTAAAATACAGTGTAATATTCAAACCAACCCTCGACAACGAAAGGGGGACAACCTGGACAGAACACCAATTAAAGGCCGGTCGTTTACATCAGACGTGTAAAGACACATTCCAACCCTTAAGGTACAATCAGGTGTCCCACTTGCTGAATTTGTTGCCAGTTAAAGCACATTTTTTGTCACTTATTTGAATTTGATCTAATTCTGTTTGAGGCTAAAGCACGACATTTACAGCTCAAACCATCCCGAGTTGTGTGTCTGGACATGGACACTTTGGATTATAGAAGAATAATCTAGAGTTAGCCAAAGACATTCAGGACAACATAGCAAGGTTTTGACAAACTGTAGTGCTAATCAAGAAAATAGATCTCACTTGCTTTCAAGAGGATAAGAGGATGATAGGAGATCTTCCCAAAGTCTGCTATTTGCTTTTAATGCATGTGCTCACATCTCTTCTCAAAAGGCACAAAGTGGTTTGTCTCCAAAGCCCTGTGGTGGTAATTGGCCTTCTCTTTTATCATGACTGGCATTTGCACATATACTGACACTCTGGTTCTTGCTGGCATTTGCCGATGAGGTAGAAGGCCAGCATTATACACACTCCCGCACTCACTGAAGACACACGCAGTTTGACATGGGTTTGCAATACCGCACAAGCGTACATGATGAGGATCGAAGGTCTTTGTCATTCACGTTAAGGGGTTGAGAGTTGTGTGTGGTTGTGAGCGTGTGTTAGCATGTGTGTGAGTGCGTGTGTAAGTCTGCCTGTGTGTGTGTGCGTGTGCGTCATGTCTTCATGGGCACATTAATGTGTACGCGTGCGCACGCGTGTGTGATCGTGTCCCTTAGGCAGCAGCAGTATTGGGAAGTATTGGAGTTGACACTGACTGAATGCGCTCAGTAGGCTGCCTGGGCTATGAAACCCTGATCTTTATGTCAGCTTGGAGAAAAGAAATCACCCTTTTCTCTGTCAACTCATATTGTGTGCGTGTATGCATGGGCGCAAATCCGTAGAGGACTCAGCCGGGTTTTGAACTGTATTCTTGTTTCATTTGAACCCTGTGCAGATTCATCTTAAATGTTCTTTTCTTTTTCTTCATGTCTTGCAATCTTCTTTGGTCAGTTTTCCAAGTGCAAGAAGCTGATGTGCACTTAAAAGTAGGGCATAAGTTTGAGCAGCACACCAAACTGTGCTTTTCATTTTTTTAATATTGGTGGCAGGTGTTCCCTCATGCATTTGGTCTCATCAGAGGCTGACACTCTGATCACCATTAAAATGTTTGGTCTCAAGGCACAAGGCAAAGATCTGAGTGCTGCTGCTCATTCCATTTGTCAGCGTCTGGTGCCACAAGGCGGGGGAATATATTCATCTATCTTCATCCATCAGTGTAGGCATTCATCCATTCATCTTCCCAATTGGGGTTGCTCAACTAAAAATCGTTTGTATTCGACTATAAAATACGATCAAAGTCGAATTGAAGTGGATTTTTTTAAGTGTGTAAAGGGGCCAATTTCATTGAACGACTTACTATTTTGGCATACTATCATCAAAACAAACAAACACATGGCAAAAATGCAGAAGCGCTACAACATGTTGGATATTCTGTCAGCGACGAGACACTGGCAACAAGTTACCAAGCTCTGAATTGGACATAACATATTGCCAGTGTTGGAAGTGTTGCATTACAAAAGAAATATAATGACTGTAATGCATTACTTTACTTTTTGCAAATTAGTTATTTGCTTTTACTTGTCTTGTTCCCCTTTCCATTGATTAGTGTGATGAGCCTCTTTCATTATTTAGGCAAGCATGCTCTGATGCCATTAATTTGCGAACTCTGACTCAATGGACCTGACCTTCAGCCAATCAACGTTAATACATAGACACTGTTAATGATTATCAATATTCAGCCTTATCAAAATGATCAATAATTGACATTAAGCCATTTCAGCACAATCTAAAATTCGAATTAGGTATAGTGGGAGGGTGCCCCATGTCACCGCATTGCGCTGCTTTTGAAAAGATGTTTGAGTTCTTTTCTTCTCCGTTGTTGCGCCAGCGGAAAATGGCCATTGTTGGCAATACAACATGAAGTTTCTCAAACATTTGTAAAAAGAAAGGCTTACTATACATTGTTGTTGCTCATGCAAGACCATGGTATTTTTTTAAACCCTGCCTTATATATATATATATATATATATATATATATATATATATATATATATATATATATATATATATATATATATATATATATATATATATATATATATATATTGAAAACAAAAATATACAAACAATCTTTTTCTTTTGAGAGCCGTATACAGGAGAATAGACCATGGACCAAGGACTGTTTTTTTTATTTTTTATATTTTTACTTAACTTATTAAACATGGTAAATATCAATAAAACAAGCGAATCAACATTGTTTACTATAATGTTATTATTTTAAAATAATGACCTCCTGTTAAAAGTGATGAAGTAAATTTAGATTTTTTTTCCACTTCTGTCTACCTTTGAGGGAGTTAATAAAAAACCTGACCATACACGGTTGATTTTCTTTTTCATGGAGAAAAAAAAAAACATACAGCAAAAACCTCAAACGTACATGGTTGTTTAAGACGTTTTTAAAAAAGACCAACTATACAAAAGAGTTTTCTTAATGGCTATTTACATACGTAGTAAGACGGTTAAAAAAGGCCATGTACTGTATATCTTTTTAATACACCTTATTCTCTTTTTTGTTTTTAAAATCACATCATTGTGATCATTTTACCTTTAATGGTTACACATATGCTGTATAAATGATGATATGCTGATTTGTGAAAAGGAGAACAACATCTCTACCAATGTGAGAGCACATCCACAAAAATATAATTTACTGGCGAAATATGAGTCCACAGTATTCATTTGAAAGTAAACCTCTTACAAAGCCACCATCACCGCTAACCCGCCTTTAAAAAGAGGACTTTCTGTCCTTTCAGTACACCCAGAAATGTCAATTAACATTGTCCTTCATTTGAATATAAGTGATTACTATGCAGCTCCTGCTCTTACATATTCAAAATAGGGTTCTCAATCCAATTAAATGGGCAATGTGCTGTAAAGGCGTGGGCAAACATGATTGAAGGCAGAGCTTAGGATGACAAACAAGAGCAGTCGGAGGAGATGGAAAAGAGCTTGCTGTGAAGTTAATGGAAGCGTGTGTGATGATCGCTGATGGAGCAATGCGTGGAGGTGTATGTGCGAGGAGCAATATGAAATACTGGATATGATTCAAGCAGTGAATAATAACTCAAAGATCAAGTTTTATTGCGGTTGTGTATGCTTGCTTTATGTGTGGTCATTACACTTTAATTTTGCAATTGGTGGCAAGAGTGATGTGTCGAGCAACATCATTTTCATTTAAAAAATTAAAAAAAGAACATTAATTAAAGTCATTACAGCAATACTGTCCATCTATTCTACAGGGAATGTTTTCAGTTGTTTAATTTATGTGGTTACTTTAAAGGCGAATGAAAAGAAATAGACTCAACCTGTAATGTATTGCTGTATGTGTAACCTTATGGAAAATAAAACGATGCATCCATTGGCAGAATATATCACATACAGCTCTATACGGGGATCTTTTGTACGTCGATAATTACGTGAGCACGGCTTCATGTGCCCTTGGTTCAAAACCAAATCAGTGTCTTTAAGATCCGTGCTCAGGGGCAGCCCGATGCTGTTCCGTCCGACTATCTGTCTAATGAATGCCTCGGCGTCCCACCGGCTCTCTAAATGTGTGCAGTGAAATGAGCTGAAACACGGACCTTAATTAAAAAGTGAAAACTCACAAAGATGTGATTAAAGCATCGCACTGCGGATTATCGCGACGAAAGTGTCTCGGAAGGCATACGAAAAGAGAGAAAGGGCGAGGTGTAGTGGGGTGGGGGTTATTTTGAGAAAATGATTAAGGTGCCACATTCTGTCTTTTTTACTTTCATGGTCATCAAATTGCTTTGTACAAAAAAAAAACTGCTCTGTGTTATTCAGTTGGCTTTATGCCTCACAAAGCAAGTGTTATTCTGAAATGTCCTTGTACAATTTACTGCGCTTATATATGAGACTTGTGTGATGTTCATGGTTTTATTGAGTCAACTAGAATAATATTCTCTCAAATGTCACTTATGAGATTGACTGACAGCAGTCTGCACTCCAATTATGACTGAGTGAGTTTTACTGTCAGGTGATTAACAGCCTACTTTGTCCTTTTTATTCCAGTCAGCATTCAGAACTAATGACTCGTCTCCTTTTTATGGACACTGCATTGTTAAGCAGCCATAATGATGTTCTTCTTAATAACATACGCATTTATAATTGTTCTCCCTTTTCACTTTTTTCCCCTCTGTTGGCTTTGCTTAGTGAACCCAACTTGATTTTTTTGTCACCGCCTTTGTACTTGGATTTTGGTGTTACCCACCCTAAAAAGCGTTATTGTTTCTCTGCTGTTGGAAAAAAAAACCTAACAAAAAAACATTTAAAGTGGTACTGTGTAAGATTTAGCTACAGACAGCAGGAGGAGGAGTGTTTATTGCTGCATTTACCGTAATGCCACTAAAGCTCCCACAGGCGGATGCGAAAAATTACACATACTCCCAGAGAGTATTTACTGTATGGCTGAGCTGTAATTGCCAAACAGTGCATGCCGTACTAGACTAAGGGGAGGCACATACTTTTAGATGGATAAAAGTTCCGTTTTTTGTTTTTTTTTAAGTTTGGCTTTGAAACTGTGTTCCCTGTCAATATATTTTCGGTGGACATACGACTTGGTCCAAACATGGCATTATATTGTATTAGTGGAATTGAACCAAGTAGCAAAAACCACACATTTTTATCCATCTCAGGGGGCAGCCATTTGCCCAGTTCCTGCTGACTATAAATGACATAACACATGCTCAGGGCTCAGGTAAAGATCAATCACAGTTTACCTGTTTTCTGAGTTCATTCATGTGACAAGCTGGTTAGCCAGCAAGTGACAAAATGGCCGCTCATGAGAGGTGGATGAAAACAGGTGCATTTTGCTGTTTAATTTATATTTGACAAATATCATATCAATCTTATTAATGAGTTTGGACTAGATGTATTGTAAATCAAACATTTTTGTGTTGACTTCTGAAAGCGGTGGGACCACAACAAAAAAGCCTGTTGAATTGAAATGCACTGCTTAGTCACTGTTGGCTTCTCTAAAATCATTAAGCAGCATTCATGACTTGCAACATAATGATAAGGCAAGTCAAAATGTTGCTTGTTGGAACAATTAAGAAATCATGCAAATCCAAATGATGCCAGAGAACTTAAAGTCATTTTTCTGTAGCTAAAACTACCTTCACCCTGGCTCTTATTTTCTTATGCTTCTCTGCCACCACATTATTTTCTCATGACCTGAAGTGTGTATGCAAATTTTCCCGGCATGTTTCAACATATGGTTTGCGAGTGCATGGCTGTCACTTGCTATATCAATCAAATCTTTTCGCAGAGTATCATGCTAAGTGGGATTGTGTAAAATAACACAGAGATAGATACACACTGCTTCCCAAAGATAATCTCTTTAACATCAGTGAGATTAAAGCCGTGGAATCATATCAATAAGATGTGAGATCTACTAGCTCTTTTTTTTAAATCCCTCACAAATGAGATGGGTGTGGGGCAGAAAATAGGGGGGCCACATGATTGAAGAGGGGAAAAAATACGAGAGAAAAACTACGAGGAGGGGGGGGGGTTTCTGGTAACTTCTATGGTTTTCCTTCTATTTTCATTTCAATGTCATGGAAGAGATAGGAATACAGATGGAAAAATGGGATTAGCGAACTACGGGTATACAGGTTAGGTTTAGTTAAAGAAAAAAGCGGAACAGATGACGATGAGAGAGTAGAGCATGTGTTGGTATTAAGTGCCCTAGTTTCATGCCCAACGCAAGTCCAATTCAAAAAGCAGTCTAACTCTGGCCAGAGTTTTCTTTCTTTTGCTATTTTCGTTGAGTTCCGCAAGTAGAAATGGGAGTTTGCACCGTTGTGAGCTTGAACAAGCCGATGGAAGCGGCTCCCCTCATTCCCATTAAATTCGGAGCAGGAGGGACATGCACAATCTTGCTCGCTGGAGTTCATGCAGAAGATGGAATCGCACAAAATACGTTTGTATGGAAATGCAAGCAGGCTTCGGTCAGTGGAGGAGGTAAAAATTGCCAGGGGTCGCAGATCATCTTTGTGAAATTTGCAGCGTGGGTGTTTTATAAACTGTGATGGAGATCGTGACAAACATTAATGTCTTCAATTCATTTATATCTACAGTAATTCAGAGACAAAGACATCCACCTCACGTGACAGCAAAACTTAGAATCCATCAGTCAAATTTACTAACTTGAGTACCGTATTTTCACGGTTATAAGGCCCATTTAAAAGTCTTCAATCCATCCTTGCTTTGTTTCCTTGCGATTTCATTGTCAAAGAAGAGCCAGAAGAAGTGTTTTTACAGTCACAATTTGACTGAGGGCAAAAACACTTGCCAAAGAATTGAAACTCGAACATTTTCAAGGAGGTCCATTTGATGCTTTTGTTTTATGAAACTGTCATTTATCCATCGGGGCAAGGACTACCGTGGGGCACTGACTTCTGGATTATAAAGAAAAGATGGCCGTCTTCTGCTCCTACTGCAGCAAAAAGATCTTAACATCCAGTCCAACTACATTAACAACAGGAATGAGGTACTGCCTCCTTTAGACATCCCAGTGAGCCACACTATAGAAAAGAAAGGGATGCCCAGCACGGCGGCCATAGGCACAACAGGTCAGGTCTTGATACAGCTACTTTCTATCCTATTTGCACTAACCTTCACATTCTCACATTATCATTGAAGCTAAAAAGACTACTTTTATTAAAGGCCTAAGGAAATTGGCCTTTGCCAGTTACATAGTAATAACTGTGAAAGAGCTTTTTGCATTTTTCTAAAGTCTCAGCAATCCAGCAATGAATGGCGATAACGCTGAAAGGAAAGTTCCACGTATTGGAATGGACTGCAATGGACGAGCTTTACTTTACTACAGTAGACAGTAGATGTGGAAATGTGTGGTTATACTGTACGTATAACCTTGCTTCCACCTTTGCGCTCATCTCTGCGACCTTGTTTCTTTTTTCTTACCGCTTTTCTTAAATACGATAGCATTGAAGAATAAAAGTCACATCACTTTTCTTTCCCCAGCATGCATTCCTTTCAGCAGCTGCTAGCCATGTAGTTTGTCCTAATACAGTACTCATTAATGGATTCATTAAACCTATATAGTGGGCTGCTTCCCTGGCATGTCAGCTGACATGTGCCGTTACCTGCACTGCGGTGAGAACATACCGTGTTGAAAAGGTCACGGTGCCAGCGCATGTGCGAGAGTGAGAGTTTGCACCATTAATGCACGGATGTGTCACTCCCTGTCCTGCTTGCTGTCAGCCTTACACACACTTCAAGTTTTATTCTTTGTAAGTGCAACTGCAAAGCTCTTTCCTGGCAACCTGATACGAACCTGAATGTGCACTTTGACATGTGACAACTGATCTTTTAAAAAATTAAAGAGATGGAAATCACTGAGGATGTGCAGTTACTTGGGAACTTAAAAGGGGACATGCATTGGCTCCCAGGTGTCATAACATTGAACATATTTTCATCAAAACATCATAGGAGTGAAGATTTTGCCACTTTACGCACTCAATTTTGTCTTATTGCAATAAGACTGACTTGGTTCTGTCCCTACTGCTATGTGTGTCCTCTGTGCTTATATGGAATACATGTTTTAGTTTTGTAGAAAAAACAGCATTTGAACACGGTTGCTGCAACAAGACAAGTGACTATTGCATTCACAGACTACCAAATTATACTTGCCAAATAAGTGTAGGTGCATTGCTGAAAATATACCTCCACCCCACACCCACATGTGACCATGTGCAGGTCATAAGCTAAAACTTACAAATAATGAGTGTAAATCTGTGCAAACACTGCAGCTATATTTGCAATTTCTCTAGGCATAATGATGCTTACCAGGAGTCTTGAAAATGGCAAGCATACAATACCGTATTTCCCAAATATATAAGACACATTTTTCCCCCCAAAATGAAGGCTAGAAGTAGTGGGTGCGTCTTATAAACAATAACCTAAAGACTAGAATTTATTTTTATTCGAGACATTAAGGAAGATGCATTTGTCTGGCAAAAAAGTCGAGCGTTGATGTACATTTTCTATATTGGCTATTTTTTTACTCCCAATAACTACAGTAATCGGAGCTAGAGCAGTGGTGTCAAAGTCAAATGGACAGGGGGGCCCAATGGAAAAAAAAAAAAAATCTACAAGCCAAGGGCAAGACTCATCAAACGTTTATTAAAAAAGTGAAAAAGACCACACATGGTCTATTGCCGTGATTCTCAAAGTCATGTCCACGGACCCTTGGGGGTCCTTGGCCTCTTCTGCAGTGATGGGAATCCCATTGAGCATCAGATCACAAGCAGTGGGCTGGAATAGTTGTTTCTTTCCAACTTTTCATCTGAGGAGAAATGGCTTGGATAGAAAGAATTTTTCCACAATAGGGAAATGAAAAATAGATGGACATGGTTCATACACAACAAGTGTTGATTACAATGTGCGAAACTGTTAGTCTCTTCACTTGATTCCACTAGAGTGTGACCACCTGCTGTTATTTACATGTATTCCTGTGAAAATACACACAATGCGCCAAGTTAGCTTAACGTCGCTCGACCCACTATTTGTCACTATAAGCCGACATGAATGTCATCTACAGTACACAAATCCTATATAGCAGTTCCAGGATAGACATGCATCCTTTATTGCTGGGGTTTTTTTTTTCATTGCAAACACAGTGCATGACTGGCAGCCATTTCAGAAATAAGTTGAATAATCATTTTCTTGTAAAGCAGTGATTTTCTCTAGAAAAGATTCTGATATAGAACACGCATACAATACCCATTGATTATCTCAACTCCTTTTCCTCACAAAGGGTCCCGGGCATGTTGTCTTCGAGCATTAGGCAGGGAATACCCTGAATTGGTTGCCAGCCAATCACAGAGCACATAAAGACATATAATCATTCACACTCACAAGCGCACCTAAGGACAAATTAGAATGTCAAATTTACCTACAATGCATGATTTCGGAAAGGCGGGAGAAAACTGAAGCACCAGGAGAAAACCCATGCAGGTCAACAGCACACAGGAAGCCCGAAGGCGAAGACGAATCTGGACTCTCTGCACTGTGAGGTGGACATGCTAAGCAGTCTGCCACTGTGCTACTCACACATGTAAAAGATTTTGAAATTAAATCATGACTCTATATACAGTATGTGTCAGAAATCAAGGACATTTTGGTTTCAAAGTTATTGAAACGCAAACTTTTCTGATTTTCTCTATCATAGGCTTGATTAGTTCATCTTACAGATGAACACGATTAAATAAATAGTTACTTGCATCCAGTCCTCAAATAGTGGGGCGGGCCCCATTTTATGTGTGGGTGACCCCAGGGAAAAGGCGTTTTCTTTTTTTTTCTGCCATGTGAGGTATACTTGCACTATAGATTGGCAACCTTTTGTTTGTTTGTTTTTGGGCACTTTGATGCACTTGCATTTTTTCTGTTTTAGACCAACCTGTACACATGGTGTAAAAAGTAGTTATTGCGTTTTTCTTTTGTCACTGTTCAAAAGAATACAGTTGCCTTTACAGTTTTACAGATAATTCTCATAGTTATAGTCGGTTTGACAAGTGGGGAGGTTCAAAAGGGGGCTTTGCAAAAAAAATTTAAAAAAAATACAAATGAGAAGCACTGTTCTCATCACAGTAAAGTTGCAGGTGACAAGGTTGTAAATCTGTGCTAAAATTAGATTTTCTTTGGATGAGAAACTATTTGATTAGCTAGATGTTACTGCTGACCAAAAGGACAAACTTACTTAAAATCGCTGTCTTATTCTGATTATTATTCTCATTATACACATACCGGATTGGCATGAGTTAGAATGAGTCATGAAATTATGGCTATCTATTTCATAAATAAATAAATGAAAAATAAAACAGAGGACATACCTTTGCTCTACCCATTGTTTCAGAAAACTGTTTGACGATGCAGTTTATCATGTGATTCATTGCGTTCTTCTACCTTGCTAAAAAGGTTAATGCGAACAGGGTTGCATGCATGTTGTGAGACACACTTTCTATGAATAATTATTAATACGAATGAATATGATTTAATATGAAATGTTATGTTCACTGAAACAAATGTTCCCATAGTTACAACAGACAGCAATGAAATGAATAATACCACAATAATGAAATGTGAGATTAGATTTAGTCATTACCAGTGTGACAGGGGTACTCCAGACTTACTTGGTACATTTAAACTAACTAATTTCAAGCATTCTCTTGTCTTATTTTTTTTTCTTTTTTTCCACATTGTAATATTTTATATTTTGATTATTTAAAATTTGTTGGCTGGGATGCGAAATTTCCTCCAGTTCTGGAATGACCCTTTTGTATTTTAAAGAGCACATCCCTGCTAGCCAGCCCTCATTCCAGCTTGTTTTCTTTCTACTCCTGCCTGCCTCCTTGGCCTGGCTGAACTCTAAATAAATTGAAGGAGATGTATGATCAGAAATAATTGATCTACTTGAATGTGCAGGCCCCAACAATTTCCAGGAAAATATGTACTGTAAGTGTTTGAAGTCTGTGACAGAGCTAGGTTGTGGCCAACGCAGTCTTATCAAAGCAGAGAGGCCTGGATGGAAAACGGAAGCAGGCTGTTGGCTATTATTCACTGTCATGCCTTCAGGAAGCTTATCACCGAGCCACCAATACCCAGCAATTGAGTAAAGCCTGTTTGTGTATCAGTGCCTTCCTTTGCATGCAGATGTTTGACACACCAACACAAGTATGTTTACATTTCTCGCCCTCTTTACCACACACACGCATGCACGCACCTCACAACCTTTACTTTTCCTGTGCTCGCACGACTTGCAAGCCAAGCACAGGCTGCTGTACACAAAATTGGACTTGACATACAAGCACACAGACTCTGCCTGTCAACCTCCCACAGCCAAAGTCATACGCACATGCACACATACACGACAAACACATTCACACACACTGGACTGGTCCCAGCGCTTGCCATCTGCGTGTGTTTGTATGTTGGCCTATTGTACCAGAGAATGTGTGATACTAATGTGTGAAATTGAATGAATGGGTGTTGAAATGAGTCTTTTGATATTTGGAAAGTACAGAAGGTCAAGCTGTTACATGCTGTCAGGGCCAACGTTGTTCCTTGGAAGAAAGTTGAGATTGAAGTTTGCAATGAATGAGGAACTTGGAGGTAAATCAGTGAGTTATTTCAAAGCCAAATTATAGTTTTTCCTACTGCTCAGTAGAAAATACAAATATTTTAAAAAATGTGTCTTGTCTTCCTGAAAACTGTCAAATGCCACACAACTCAACAATAAAAAGCCAAATACTGCAACAATAACTCTGAAAACCCGAGAAACAAGTACAGTACCTATTGGACAGTGTCACTTATATTGGCTGTTGAATATGTATTTATATGTACCATTATTATTATTATGTGCAAACTTCTTATTAAGATGGCAGTTGAGCTGAAGGCTATCCCAGATGAGTGTGGGGGCGAAAAGTGGGAGCACCCTCGTCATTCGTCAGCCACATTTGTTTAAACTGACATTAAAAAAAAACCCAACAAACAAACTAGTAATTACATGGGAAAAAAAGGTTATTTACACAAAATTTTGCAAATAGTTTGCTTTTCCATGTCAGGTGATCACAGCACAGGTACTTTGATTTGCATTTGGGGGGCCCAATTGTGGAGCCTGTATACGCTACAGGGATGAACTGGCCTGGGATCACCCGCAGGAGGACCAGTAGTGTGTTGATGGGGGGAGTGGCACACCTGGATAACACCACTCGGCCTGCTGCCA
Source organism: Hippichthys cyanospilos (assembly GCF_059441005.1). Lineage (NCBI taxonomy): Eukaryota > Metazoa > Chordata > Actinopteri > Syngnathiformes > Syngnathidae > Hippichthys > Hippichthys cyanospilos. The sequence goes on from NC_142371.1 coordinate 30,712,932, forward strand.
AGGCAACCACATTTTGCACCTACACTCCTAACAAACTAAAAAATAAGCCATATATACTGTACATTCCAAAAATCACTTCACCAATTATTCTTTGAGTTTGTGTGAACTTCTCGTGGTGCAGTACAAAACACCTGCGTACATGCATGGAGTGAGCTAATTTGAGAGCATTATGGGAGATTGGTTTGACTCGGGAAATGACAAGGCTTTGCACAGATGCTGTGGTTGCTTAGCAACCAAGGTCATTTCCAGCTAGCTAGTGTGGTTTCATTTTAGGTGATGTAAGTGTGTGTGTGTTTGTGTGTGTAGGTGTGTGCGCACATCTGCATCACTGTTTACATGCAAATGTGTGCCTGTTTATACAGCATGATGGAGAGTGGGAAATGGTAAAATTTATGGAAGAAAGTTTGACACCTATGCAGAGTGCATTAAGACTACATTACATACCGTTAAACAATAAACATTGATATAATGGGCATAAAAATTGGGCGTATGCTTTCAAATCACAAAACAGCAGGCCAAAAAAAAAATCACTGAAACAAAGACATGCTTACAGTTTTAATGGGCAAATCCACTGAATCATCATGGATATGAGTTCATCTGCATTTATTTGTATGTTTCAAGAAACCCCAAATACTGGGCAAAATCTCCACCAGCTTCTTCATCCTCCATCAGCTATAAACTGTTGAATAGTTAAAGGAAAAGAGAAAAGAATATAAATGAGTACCAATGTGTATAAATGTAAGGGGAGGCAGTATGATGTAACACTATAATACAATGCGAGTTAGTGCTTAATAACAAGGTGCTGTAGTGTAGTAGCAAAAATTGTAAAAATTGTGTTTTTCTTTTTTTTTTTTTTCTGGTGGGGCAGATTAAAAGGCTACAATTTCCCGATGAATATATTAACATTTATGAGGCAAATCGGGGTCTGGCAATCTCTCCCCTTGCATAAATAATGAGCTGGTTTAATATGACTGTCTGGTGGGGAGCCTCCCTTGACATGTGTGAAATTGAATGGGATGGCGCGTGTGTGTGCGTGTGTGTAACAATGTGCATGTTCTTCAGTGGTGCTAGAGCGCTCGGGTGTTGGCTGCCAATTTGCGTGTGTACGTGCGTGCGTGCGTGTGTGTGTGTGTGTGTGTGTGTGTGTGTGTGTGTGTGCATGCATGTGCATCCATAGGCAGAATGCTAATGACTGAGTCATTGGCAATGTACCAGCATATGCTACACATGTACATAAACAGGTACGCATATGCAATTAAAACTTTTAAGATGAACTTAAAATGTAAGTATTTTCAAATTAAATTGACACAGTTGTGTAAAAGTAGCATTTCAGTAACATTTCCTCATGTCCATCAGCAGTAGGATTGTTAGAAGTGTTTTAGAGGTGCTTTGCCCCTCTATAATGTTGCCAAGTCCCCCGGATGATGATGATTTGTGAGCCTTTTAACATAGTTTTATTTATCCATCTATTCATCCATCCATCCATCCATCCATTCATTCATCCATCCATCCATCGCTGATGCCTATCCGAGCTGCCTTCAGGCAGTAGGCGGGAGACATCCTTAAATGGTTGCCAGCCAATTGCAGGGCACACTCAGACGAACAAGCAATCACACTCACAACCACACCTAAGGGAAATTTGGAGTGTCCAATATATCTACCATGCATGTTTTTGGAATGTGTGAGGAAGCCGGAGTGCTCGGTAAGAACCCACGCAGGCTCGGGAAGAACATGCAAACTCCACACAGGAAGTGGAAAATTACTTGGAAATTAATTTGTGTCCCCTAACTGTGAGGCGGACGTGCTAACCACTCACCGAGCCCAAATATCTGAATCCTGCAACTTCAGAAGTATTTCGGTGTAAACAGTTCTAAAATATCTTTAAATGTCATTGAACTCAATGCACCGAGTCACAACAGCACAATCCACCGATTTGCAACCCGTAAAAACAGACAACATTCTTTGATATTTAAACCCACAAGTACTGACTAATGCAGCTTTTGATTTGATTTAACTGGGGTTATTTATTTATTTATCTCTTTCTAAGTGATAACTGTGTACATTTTATGCACATATTTGTTATACAGCCTCTCTGGCCAGGGGATTCGGTGACGGTCCCTCGTCATGATGACCAACCATATGTTGGTCGGGCTTGAAATTTTTTTAATTAGAAGTCAGTTCCAGTAGTAAATGGAGAAGATTCAACTAAATGGCTGAGCCTCTCCCACCTTGGGAAGAGATGATGAAATAGAGCACAGCCAAGTCAAAGGTTGACATGGAGCCTGGCATTAGTCATGCCATCAACACCCATCTCCTTTCAGTTGCTGCGTAACTTTAGCCCTTAGCTCCTACAGTCTATTACATCTCCACATTTCGATGCCGCCCTCCCCAGAGCGTAGCAGATTAGTGGTAGAGGGTCAAGCAAAGTTCACAGATAAAGGCCAGTTTGATGGGGTAAAGCAGTGAAGCCAGAGGGCAAACAAGGAGGAAGCTGGGGAAAAAAGAACTGGAAGAGACTGAAATGAGAAAATAGGAGCTTTCACCTCTCTTCAATGTGATGAAATATCTTGAGACAGAAGGAGATGATCCACCATAAAGGTTAAGATGTAATCAGAGTTATTTGTGCGCGTGTGTGTGAACGCAGATCCACGTGTGATTTCATTCCCTATTGGGCTTCAACCACTTGCATTGGTTGGGGCCAACCATGATGGAGTCTGAAGTAAGTACCACTGAAGTTAATTGGATAGATCACTAAAGAAATGTAAATTCAGTTCAGTAGTGTCACTAAAAGTAACTCTCCTCTACACTGCTCTACACCAAAGAACATTCTGTCTCCGCCGCCATTTGTTGTTAATGCTGGCTTTTTTTCCGTGGATGGTTTGCACTGCCACATTTAAATATGTCTCTGACCAATCAATGGCCTCCAAAGTATTTACATCACCTTTTTGAACTGGGCTACTTTTTTAAAAATCACAAAGTAGTAGGTGCATGATGGAGCTCTTTGCTGAGGATTGCACATGACCTCCTGTGTTCTCCTTTGGTATGTTGTGTTTTCTCAAATAATATAGAAAGCGCCAGGCAGTGATCCTGGAGCACTGTGCTCACACTAAAAAATGTCAAGAACATGTTCTAAAAATAACCCATCAACTATTGAACACTGAGATTTTCCAGGAAAGTTTTCTAGGAAGGTAGTAGTAGTGAATCTTTGAAAACAAAGAGGTTTCAAGAAATGTGAAATGTTGATATGAATATTTGTAATTATTGTGAGAAATCCTTCATGTGATTGATGTCCAAACAAACAAATACCGTATTTTCCACACTATAAGGCGCACCGGATTATAAGGCGCACCCTCAGTTAATGACATATTTTTCAATCACAATATATTAATACTCAAAGTAATAACAATAATAATTCAAATAATAACTCTAAACTCTCAATAGCATAATACCTCAATGTCAATATAACCAACCTCGTTCAACGTAAACACACAAAAGAAACAGGTAAAGCTTACTTTATCAGTTCGTTCACCATCCACAAATCCCAATCTCAATATTGATTCATATATAAGGGGCACCTGATTATAAGACGCACCGTCAGCTTTTTTAAAAAAAATAAGGCTTTTAGGTGCACCTTACAGTGCGGGAAATACGGTACATCAAATACCATAACAAATTTAAACTACCGCTTTGTGCATATTACTTGCTGCACTACAAATTTGATGCATTAGTATTTCTGGATATCAGTGGAAATAACTTATTTTGGCTTATTTTGCATTTCCCGCCCTTACATTAAAGTGTGCAGTGGGTTAATTGGTAATTTAACCGTTGGCAACCAGGCAATATTTACCAATGAAAGGTGACAAGTCAAGTATGAAAGGTCTATTTACTTATTTCAACTGAATCCACTGTTTACTTGCTTGACTTAAACGATTGGAATGTATCTGACAAAGAGTGCTGACATTGTTTGATCTTACCAGTGTTCCCTAAATAATTGCTGATAATTTGTTATGCTCAAATTGTTAATCTTAATCATCACAATTACATGTCAGTGGCAAACTCACAGAGATACATCCGGAGAAGTAATTAAAAAGATGTCAATCTTTTGATCGTCAAGCACAGAGTTGCAGACCTGAGGGGCCTTGAGTTTAATCTCGTCACACTGCAAAGCTCAGAAACAGAATTTGTTGAAGTTGAAGGCCAGCCATGAAAGTATTCATGAAAATAATTATTGAAGGAGGAGAATAAAAATAAACTCCCTCCAATATTTCATGATCTATTCTGTACAGTGCAGAATCATTACTTATCATTTTTCTTTTCCACTACATTTTATGAAAGTATTCTTTGTCCTGTTTGTAATAAACGTGTGATAGTTGACTGGACCAGTGGCTTGATTCATCAGTGCAGTGTTGAGATTTTCTTTTTTTTTTCTTTTAGGATCCCTGTGATACACATTTGTGTTCATGCAAATGTAATGGATAATATGTCACATTATGTTTTATTTGTCAAAATGTCAGTGTGAGAAGGGCAAAATTGACCGCTAATTAGACCTCTGAGACTTAGTTGAAGACTTTTTTGTCCCCTTCCTTTTCTACCAATCCCACAAAATCTTCACCGTCTGCTGTGCCGTATTCTCATAAACAGACACAGTGCGAAATATTAAAGAGATTTCAACTTTCCCTCTAGCGATGTCTCTAAGCTTTCTTCATTTGCATTTCCATATGTGTACACAGGCTTATAGGCATCCATATGTACGGATGACGGGCTACACCTGTGAGTGTTTGTATGTGTGGGAACATAGTCCCTGCTCAGCTCCTGTCCATTGTCAGTGTCAGAGCTGTTCCGTTGGGTCGTTTAGTGCACAGGTGGCGATAGACTGGCCTCTAATGAGTCCATATGGGACTGTCTGGGAGGAGGGTGAGTGTGTGCCTACGTATGCGCCACTGGTCATGACTGTGTGCACTAAATGTCTTGACACGCTAATTGTGTGTTTCAGTGATAAAAACCCTGCTGAATGTGACTAAGTACAACCTTGTGAGTGCAAACTTGAACTGAGCGAACCAACTGTTGGCCAAATCTGTATCTCGAACATGACCGCGCAGATTTTTTTTTTTTTGTAGGATTTGTGCCCTGTGCTGGCTCGGGAGAAAACCTGGGTGCTCATTCCTTGGGTGCTTTGATAAAACTGAAAAGGGGATTTGCACTCATTCTGTAGTACGACATAGGGAAGCTGCCAGCGCTAACGTGCTAACGCTCAACACTTCCCATAAAGCGCTTAAAGAAAGCTTTCCGGCGATGTGGATGCAAACACCTGGTTAACAAGGCACTTTCTCATGGAGCAGGTTAACCTCTCTTTGCAGTTGCATTAGTCTAATCTGATGAAAATTTCAATTCCAATGTTTTGTAGTTAAAATTATATGTTAAAATTTCAATGTATTATTTTTATAAGATAAAGTACAAGTTGAAATATTTTTTTGTTTACAGCCATTTTTTCTGTCATTTGCCTGACAGAAAGGTAAGGTACAATATTATAAAATTTTAACCATAAAATTTAATATGCTGTTTATTTTGAGCTTGGAACAAACGCGTGAAAAACGGGGAAAATACCTTAAAGATGAAACGAAAGCTCAGTATTTCACATCGCAAAATGAAAAAAAAAAAACATAAGCCAGGATGCTGTAACCTGGGGGTCCACTACAAATAAAAAAGGGCACCTAACGATTATATATATTTTTGTCTTTATCTCTGACGAACTGAAAATAATGCTTTTATATCCACCTTTTGTACATATTGTCCATATTCAACCTGCCGTTTCATCTCAGCTGCAGTAGATCAGCAAGTAAACATTTTGCCCTGGATTTTTCTTTTCCTATCACATGGTGTTTTTGCCAAATTTGGGTGAACAAATGCATCACTTTCAGTCTAAAAAAAAATTCTTACCATATTTTCAGTTACAAATGAATACAGTAATATTCAAAACCATATTGTCAGTTACAAATGAATTATTTGACATAGATATCTATTTAGCTTCCCTCTCATTTGTAACATGTACAATATTACAATTTTTTGGTGTGTAACATATTATATTACCGCGTTAGAGTATAAAGTAATGCATTATAGTAATGAGAGTACTTTATTCTCTTTTGTAACAAGTACAATATTACAATTTTTTGGTGTGTAATATATTACATTACCACGTTACGTTAAAATGTAATGCATTACAGTACACATTACTTTTGTAATGCGTTACTCTCAACACTAGGCAAAACTATCGAACATCAGCTCATTCCAAATACAGAAACAAAAAAGAGAAGATGATATGGATTTGGTCATACATCTGCAACTCTAAATGACACATTCCTGTATTTTGAATTGGGACTCTGGGACTTTTTATGCATTCTTTTAAGCGCATATGGTATCCTTGGTTAACAGAGATCCGTTCTGACAGTAGCAATGTACCCCAAATCTGTATGTCAAAATGAGTCATAGTCTATCGCTCCAAATTGGTCCCACAAAAATGGAAAGGATTCCAATTTGACAAAATAACAGTTAGTGAGACATCTTGTCCATACAGTGTAAAGAATATGGTTCAGGCGCCTTTTGCCTCCTTCGGAATCTGTATGCATCTTCAAGTCACATCATATCATATACAAAACATATCATTAAACCATGTTTTGCATAATAACGTGTGCAGGCTGCTTGTGTGCTCATTCTCTGACAGCGGCCTCAGGACACACAGTGACGTTGTATCACCCGGTTCATACTCATTTCAATAACAAGATATGAGAACAAGGATGTGGGTTTGGCATATTTACAACAAAGGTACGGGCAAGATACATGAGTTTACTGTGATAGACCTATTGCCTTGCATGTTTATAAAATAAATTAAAAAAAATACTGCCCAGCACATTGATTGTATTCATTTTTTAAATTAAAAAAAAAACAAAACAGTATTCATATCTTATTTATTGTACCTTATTGCTTAGGAATAAGCGCTTCCAATGAATGAGAGCAGGTGAAAAAGAAGCCACAAATTGTAATCACAAGCACCCCTTAGTTTACTACCTAATACAGTAATATTCAAAACCTAATTGTCAGTTACATATGAATTATTTGACGTAGATATTTAATTAGCTTTCTTCTTGTCATTCAATGATAAAGCGTTCAGCCTCTTGATGGAGTGCGTTCAGGTTCCTGTGTGACTGTATACAGCAGTTACATCTGTTAAACTGAACAAACAGATCATTTACATGCCTTGTGCACATGCTTCACTTCAAAGTGGTGTGAGATGCATTTGTGTGTACACATTCATACAGTACATTTCCATTTTTCATCTCTGTATCTGTTGACAAAACATACTGTACTTAGTGGAGTCTGTAGTTTGAAGCAGGTTTGACCTGACTGGAACATGAAACCTGCTATTCATTTTATGGAACAGAGAGCATAGAAGCGGTAGAGAAACAATTGAGATGTGCTAAATTCATTCAGAGTTAACATTTCAATGTCCTTTTTTTTTTTAATCCTTTATTGATCAAGATACACCTTACCTGTAGTTCTTTTTTGTTGTTGTTAATCACCAAGTCATATTCATAGACTTCGATATTCTAGTTCCATGCTTCATGATGGATGTTGCTTTTGAAAATTTGGGTCACACAAAGCTCAATGCATGACGGGGCTAATGTCAACCAATTAAAAAAAGAAATGCAGAAAAAATAAACATTTGCAGTGTTTCCAACATTCGCCCTGTTGTTTGGGGTCGCGGTCATCAAACACGTCAAGCTCGCTGGAACGCCTTTCCCCACCGCTGCAAAAAATCCTAGAGGAAATATTTTTTTGGAAAACACACGGTGGCAAAAATATTCTACAAATCAGCAGAGAGACAAGTCAACAGCGTAAGTAGCAGCTAATTGGAATCATAGTTTTAAGTGCCTTGTCTTTTTACTGTACTTTAAATGCATTATGATCTGTAATATTTATATGTCAGGTGTAACTTTCCACATTCACTAATAATCAAAGTGACCTCACTGTGTAATCACAGCATTTGGATTCACCTCAACATATTATTGAGGCAATTGGATGTACAGTATATGGCACACACATACCCCCCTCCTCCCCCCCCAAAAAATCAGAAGACAATAAAATAACTGAAACTTATTTTTATTTAAAAAAAATTGAATATGCTTTGTATCAATTCTTAAATTGGCATCAGATGTAACAACACTGTGGGAGACATTCATCCATTTTCACAAGGGTCGCAGGCTTGCTGGTACCTATCCCAGCTGACTTCGAGCAGTACGTGGGGGAAACCCTGAACTGGTTGCCAGCTAAATGCCGGCATACAGTGATGAACAATCATTCACACTCTCAATCACACCCACCTAAGGACAATTTAGTATGTCCAATACACCTCCCATGCATGATTTTAAAGTGTGGGAGGAAGCTGGAGTGCCTGGAGAGAACCCGTGCAGGCTTGGGGAGAACAGGCAAAATCCACACAGGAAGGCCAGAGCGAGGTGGATTTGAACTCTGGTCCCTGAACCGTGAGGTGGACGGCGACTGCATCATGGAAAAAAAAAGATGAACTCATTCAATGCTCAGATATGTAAGTATTACGTGTATACTTGAGAACATTAATTTGCAGATACCTAAGTATTAAATTTATGCTTAACCCTTTAATGCCCCAAAAAACAAACTTTAGTTCTCAAGGGCCTATGCCCTGCATGTTTTCCAAATCTCACTTTGCAACACACCTGATTCAAATGATCAGCTCATCAACCAGCTCTACAGGAACTTCAGAATGATCCTGATCATTTGAATCGGATGTGTTGCAAAGAGAGATTAGGAAAACATGCAGGACACAGGCCCTTGAGAAATGGAGTTTGGGGTTTTTTTGGGCCTTAAAGGTTTAAGTATGTGGAATTTATTTTCTGTACTCTTTGCAAAAAAATGTGAAAATACGTCCCTGGCATTGAATGAGTTAAGAAATTGAACAAGCTTTACGAAAACCTTTGATCACTCAAAATGACTTCAGCCCTGTCAAACACAGGAGATTAAAAAAGAAAAAGTACAGTACTGTCAATAAGCGTAAAATGTTCACCTGTCAAATCACCTCACAATTGATTCATGAGCTCGACTAGTATAAAATACTCTATCAAACTGGGAGGGTGTTCTGATTATTATACTTCTGAAAAACTGGTCATAAACTCAACGACTGAAATAAACAAAATAAAATTAATAATGTAAGTTGATCTTTTGAATATAAAGCCATGAAAACAGAAAGTTGAAGAGCTGTAAAATGAAGGAAGGGTTAAGGTTATTACTATGTGTTCCTTCTCACCTTTGTGCTTCACATTTTGCTCATTCAGTGCTTCACTGACTTTTTTTTTTCTTTTTAAAGACTGCCACTTTACAGACCCGCCTACCCAGTATCAATCCTAAGGTGGAGTCTGAAGCAGTTTAACAGCCTGTTAATACTCAGTCTTATTCAACCGCAAATGAATGCTGCTATGAATCTATGAAAAACCAGGGGTAAAAATACATACACATACACGTACACACAAGCGCACACAAACAAGTTTGTTTTTCTATCGTAGTGGGAGCATAACGCATTTCCTAACCCCTAAAACTAACTTTAAACATGACACCAGTTTGCCTAACCCTAACCAGGGGGTTGGCAACCCCATTCCTAGGGAACCGCATTCCTGCATGTTTTTGATGTCGCTCTCCCTCATCACACCTGATTCAAACAATCAACTCATCAGCAAGCTCCGCAGAAGCCTTATAAAGATCCTGATCATTTGAATCAGGTGTGTTATAGAAGGGAGATATCGAATACATACAGGATAGCGGACCAGAGTTTCCTAGCCCTGCCCTAACCCTTACTCTAACCTCAATCGGTTTTCATTCCCCAACACGCCTGACTCAAATGATTAGCTTATTAGCAAGCGCTGCAGAAGCCTGAAAAAGATCCTAATCATTTGAATCAAGTGTGTTCGAGAGCAAAAACCGGAAAACACGCAGGATGTCGGGCCCCCGAGGACTGGTGTTTGACACCAGTGCTCTAAAAGCAAGTCTTGACCCTCAAAAGAGGTTTGAAGATGTGGAGTTCCCACCATGTGGCAAAAACTAAGGACACACATGCGCACACACAAACACACATCACAAGCGCTCTCCGATTCCACCACACACCAATCGATGGTGTTTACTCTAAAAAGGTGAAAGCAGAAAGCTTTCATGTTCTATTGCAGTCCCATGGAGAATCTCCCCATTGTTTAACCCTAATTGATTGGTGGGATGGTCTGCCATGTACTCAAGACAACTGGAACAAACTTAATGATAGTTCTTTCTAAAGGTGACTTGAGTTCCTGCTGGTATTCCAGCTTCGCAAAGATTTCAGAGATGCTCACAAACCAAATTAAAGGCATCTAAGAATGTCAATGCATAGAATGACAGCAAACTGTATGACCACATCCAAGCGTGCATGCTTCAAGCAAGAGATGTTCTGTGTACTTGCCATTTGGAAATAATGGACCTCAGGACCTGTCACAATATGTGGGAAGGAGACTGCATGAAAGATGTGCGTGTGTGAGGGGGTGATAGTGGTTCATTGGATGCATGTTTATATAAAGGTCAAACTTATTACGCTGATATAGAAAGAGCGGAGTGACCTAAGCAATGCTGTCACCAACGACAAGCAAGTATCTGTCAGGGTCATAGGAGATGGAAGTTACGCATGATTTAGACTCCAGTGCAGACAAAGAGAACATTCGATTGAAAACACCCACATCCTTGGGTACAATGAAAAAAATATGCTGGGATGCAGGTGTAGTTGTATTGCGGCTAAACTTCCCATTACTTCAAATGTCACCACCACTGAAAATCCCACTGTTCTGAGAGTTGTTTCTTATGATTGACAAATTTCAATAATAGAGGTACTTCAATCATTTATTTATTTTTTCCCTTTACCAATCAAACAACCAGAGTTGGTAAAAGGCAGAATATACTATACAAAACTTTCTATTAGTGTCAATAAACTGGTACAGCAAAATATTTATAGGGAAAAAAAGAAATGAAATGAAATTTTAGAATGCTGAAATATTAGTAATGTGCCTCAATTTAACGAAAATTAATAGAAGAAGTGGTGTCAATCATTTTCAGGAGTAAAATTGGGACATTTTCACACAGGGAGTTTTATAGATGAATATATTCTTAGATATTGCACATACAGTACATAGTGGTAGAAAGTGACAATATTGTGAATGGATGGTGATGACGGACTGGGGTTTTGCTGATGGATCGCCAAATGGTGAAAACATTTTAAAAACGGCAGACTAAGCCTGGTGAAGCAGTATATTGTTGTGATTGTAAATGTCACAAGTTGTAATGGTTTGTCACCTCACGGAGTTAAATCCTCCATATTTCTGAGGAATTTTTAAACTGCTATTTACATGGAAGTGTAAACACAGTCTAAACAGAGAGCAAGCTGACATACATGTATCCAGGGATAATTCAGTGAGTGCTAAAGCCGAAGAATACAGTATATAGCAGAGAGAAAAGTCTTTAATATTGCATATTGCACTGAGCGACACTTTCTCCTCTTTGAATGGAGCCAGCATGGCTGGAAGGTCAATGTTTGCTCTGCTCTTCTGTTATGGTTTCGTAAACCGAAATGCTTTCTTAAACCGAAATGCATTGCGTACACTGTCTTGCTCAACACATATCAGTGTAAAGGGCTAAAGTGAAAAAAAAAAGAAAAAAGTTAAGAAATAAGTATTTCGATATTTTATGTTATTGTGCTTTTTAAATACCATTTGAATGAGTAAATCACTCACACATAGTTGAGAAAAGCATTCTGGGATGCTGGAGAGGGGACGGCATTCAAGTGACCAATGGCCACATTGCAAAGAGACGATCACACTTAGATTAACTCTTGGCCTGGAAATGCAAGATAGAAGTTTGATTATCTTATCTAATAAATTAAGTTCAGCAAATCCTTGTTTTTTTACTTATAGTGTATGTGACAGATGACATGTGGTCAAATGTGAATTTTGTTTTACATAATCGTTTTTGTAAAACTTTTTTCAAACGAGTCCAGAAGTTGAAATCTATTTGGAACACAATAATGCTCCCCAATGGACTTGACTGATTAGAGTCTAGTGTCAAGGAAATACACGAAACCAATATACAGTTGACATGTTGCAGCATGCATTCTAGGCATTGGCATGTGGATTTAGTTTGATAATTTGCCCACCTTCTAAGTATAATTGCTAGAAAGATTGTAAGCTTTAAACTTACCTCTTATTTATGGTGACTGTTGTGTGTTATTTTCTTGGGCATGTTTTTTTTTTTTTTTTTGGGGGGGGGGGGGGGGGGGGGGCTTGGGTAGCGGAAGTGATGACAGAAGTGTTGGAATTGATGATGGAAGTAAAGTTAACATTTGGCTGATGGATTGACTATTATTGTACAGGTAAACATTCTAAAAACGGCGGACCGATGACGACGGAAGGGGGTCTGCATCAAACTCGCTGAATCATTATTGAAATATATTAATTCAACACATTATCATCCTCTTCATTAACATACCGTATTTATTTTTTAAAATTATGAGAGACGCCAGAGTATAAGGCACAGTCTGTCTTTTTTTTTTTTTTTAAATCCATGCATAGGGCACTCAGTGTTATAGGGAACATTATTGCATATTCCATTGTTAGTCGTACATCATTTGTTTGCATTAAAAAAAAACAAAAAAAAAAACAGTAGAGCAAATTAGTCAAAATTTTATTAAACTTCAGTTCGACATCCATAAGTAAAAGACATTTGATTGTAAGGTGCACCTTTCAAGGATTCAAGGATTTGAAATTTGACTCATAGTCTGAAATATATAAATGTTTTTAAAACATCCCATTGACCGCGACACAGCTATGGAGGGTGGTGGTCAGACGGTTGGTCACATACAGGTGGGTAGCAAGCTGGTCTCGGTGTCCACTTCAGAGCGGTGATCTGCAATTTCCCTAGCTAACTATACATCATCTGCTCTTGCAGATCTGTTTGTAGTTCCTTTTAAACGTACTTTGTGCATCACTCTTGCATGGACTCCAGCAAATCAGTTTCTCCTTCCACCATGTCAAGGACTATCTGCCTCTCTCTGCTGATTTAAAAGGGTGTGTATCATGCTATTTTAAACATTTCCAATTTCACTGATTATGTATCACCTTTGGCACATTAGCTATTTCATTTCTTATGACATGAGTTATCAAAGTGCCTATATTTCTAATCCATACGTAATTCGCCAGGCTCCCTTAAACCCCTGGCTGTCATTGTGTGGCCACGCCCCTTTAATGATGTCATTCTTGATGTCATTCTAATGCAGAGCTGACTATTAGGGGAATGTGGACATATTTTATTGGTGCATGGGTTGCATAGGAATAGTAGTTAATAAGTGACATAACAAAGTGAGGACCCTGTTGTTTTCTCTGATCAGCTGGAGGAGTGCTCAGGGATGGGCGAAAGGTGAAAAAAACACATAGGTGGTGTTTATGGTCATGTAATTTGAATTTGTATGATATAGGGTCCTTTGAAGGAATTGGAGCCACTTGCATTGCATTGCTGGCAAATCAAGTTGGTTGTGTTCACACCCAACTACAAGCTGCACCCATCTGCAAAAACAGCAAAACAAAATCCAGCTCAATCCAGCACAGATATTCAGTCAACCTTGATCCAAACATGCACTGTATACAGAAAAAGAGCCTCAGGAGGTCAACCCCTCCCAATTCAGAATGCAGATTATTTCTTTTTAATTCAAGTAGACATAAAACAAAGACATAAATAAACTGTCCACATGACTGAAGCCAGATTGGCAATGGCAAGATAAATGCATGATGCATTACAAGGCAGTATGTTGAAGCTTCCTATCATTCAACAAACATGTTTACAAAAATAAGAATTTTGCTGGTGAGTAAAAAGAACATGGCTGTGCAAATGTTGTTAAAGTCTGAAATCATGAGTAGCCTACTGGAAAGACAAATGTGCACTTATGACTGTAGAATTCTGATTAATCTCATTCAAGAAGGTGAAAGCAGTGTAATTTTGTCTCATGAATTATTTATATCCTCTCGCTTTGCACCCTTGATTTTTCCTGACAGGTGGCTGTGTGTCCTCTTCCATTAGCCATGTCATTTCCTCCTCTTCAGCTGCAATCCACTCTCATGTCCTTAACACTGTTCCCGAAGGACTGACATGCATGTGGGGAGAAATTATGAAGTGGGTACAAGGCACAGGAAACGTACGTGGAAAAAAGTGAGGAGGCAGAGTGAGGACTGAAAGTGAGAATGTCTATCTTAAGAAAACCATTCGGACGTCAAGATATTTACAAAGTTAGCTGAACAAGTTCACCGACAATTGGAAAACCTCATAGCATGCCCAGTGAAAAAACCTCAGGACAAGAGGGACAAATGCACAAAATTCAATTGAACAAAGGTTTCAAAAATAGTCTAAAACAAGCCACGTGCACACACAGTCATCTTTCCTCCTGATATATAAAACATGGAGCTAAGCTAACCAGTCAGGCTCATACAGTGAGACTGAAAAATTGACCTGCGGCTTGCTGTTTCTTTGCCTACACTGTCCTAGATAACAGCATGGAACCAGACGAAGTAATCCACCATTAATATACTGTTTGTTGGACCAAGTGATAAATAAATGACAGTCAAAAGGCAGTCTGGGAGAGATCATTATTGGTCGAAGTCGGGCTACAGTTATTAGCAGGGGTAGGCAACTTTGGTCCTCAATGTTTTTGATGTCTTCCTCCTGCAACACACCTGATTCAAATAATCCGCTCATCATTAAGTGACGTAGAAGCCTGATAACGATCCTGATCATTTGACTCAAGTGTCGGCATTGAATACATGCAGGACAGCAGCTCTCAAGGACAGAAGTTGACTAACCCTGCTCTATAGGGATAAGGGTGTCAGAGTTGGGTCCAGAAGAAGATGAAAAGGATGAGAAGAGTCGTGCAAATACCGGATAAAGTCTAAAAAGGAGGCATAAGCAACGACAGCATTGTGGCTTGCACATCACATGCATATTGGCATTCCCAGCTAGTGGTGGCAATTGGAAAAGCAGGTGAAATAAGGTGAAGGAAGCAAAAGATGCCTTTGTTGAAAGAAAAATGGGATGTCCAATGTTTAGTCTCCTTCGGAATCTTCTCTTTTTTCCTTTGCATTTTGTTGTGTAGCATCATTGTTCCTTCCAGCCGTTTCATCCTTCGTCTACCATCACCCTTCTCCCCCATTTTCTCTCCCCCTCTGCTCTCTCTCCCTCTGTCTTTGACTCTTAGACAGTGCTGAATGTAGGTCATCCTGTCTGGAAGCTCCCCACTCCTTCTCCACAATTCCACCGTGCTCTTCTTCCCCACTGGGACTGCAATTTCTCTGGGCTGGGTGCCGCTAGCTGGACAGCACGCTTAGCTGGAAACTACTGCACCGAGTTTGATTTATATTGCTTTTATATTGCAAGGCCCGATTGCATCTGTATCCTGGAATGAGAGTGGGAGATTTCCATCGTTTTTATCAGCAGCAGGATACACAGGCGAAGACTGACCATAGCCAAAGCCCAAAAGGGTCACGTTCTCCAAGTAAAGCTGTAAAAAATTGTTGGCTTCTCTGACTTGTCCCAGAAAAAAAAAAAAGCTTGCTCCCAATACTCCATCATACTTGTAGATCCAAATTTTGCCTTCTTAGCCCCCTCATTTTGACTTTTTTGTTGTTGTTTTATTTGGTAGGCTGAGTCATGTAAATTCCTCGCGCAGTGGTGACACTTATTTTAGCAGCTAATATCAAATAAAACACTAAAAAATTGTAAGGCTTTTGCTCGCTCCTCATCGCTTCCTTTCCCAAAAAATCTGGGAGTGAAGCAAAATGTGTGTGTGAGAGTGTGTGTCTGCCTCCCCAGCCTGCCGCAGTGCAGAGCGACTGGCTTGGAGAAGTGAGAGAGGCAAAACGCACACACTGTTGCTAACTCCAGGCTGGCAGACTGGCAGAAACTGGTTGTGAAACTGAAGGCTTTGCACAGCACTTTTCTGGTGTTTAGTTTAGATGGAGATCCATTCTTGTTTTCATAAAGGTTAACAACCTACAAGAATGGATATCCACTAGCCCCCTCCAATTTGATCTGTTCTGAAAAGGGAAACTAAAATATACATGCAACTCTCAATTTGCAATTGACAAAAAGTCAAAAGGAATACAGTGTCCCAAATAGTTAAAGATGGGGGAAATCATGTCTTTCATTTAATTTGGAGCTTTGATTACCTTTTCAATTTGGATGTCATGCCACTTTTTGCCTCCTCCCCTCTAAAAAAAGAAAATATAAAATGTGAAGGTTAGGGACTGTAATTGTGGAATAAATAAACATGTACGCATCTCCTACATCCTTGTTCTAAATGATGCTCCGGAATATTTCAAGTATCCAATTGAAATATGTTCTCAGGTTTGCCTTTATCTCAGAATGACAGCCATAAATTGCTTCGCCCTTGATTTTGAAGCCTCTGACATGGGTAGACAGTCCTTTCGTAGCAGCCAAACCTGTTATTTTACTCTCATAACTATGCTCTTCTCCCCTCTGCCAATGTAGACCTTCACAATTCCAAGGAAAAGTGTCTTACTTTCCCCACAGCTCACTTGTAAAAGTGATTTGTATGAGTGTTTGTGAAGAGTGAAAATGGAAAAAGAATTCTGCACCATTTAAAATGGATGTTACGTGGCGTGATTTCAGATTGTGTGTTCAATTTAAGGATCTCAATGCTTTGTTCCAAGGTTATCAGTCATTTCAAGTCTTATATATTTCTGTGTCAACTAGGTGAATCGATTCTCGATATCTGATCCGAAAGTCATATTGACGACATCAACACCGGTATAAAGAATGCTAGTGCGATATCATCAAACTTATCCAGTGTCAATCACTTAATGAAATCGGAGGGAAGGTAGACGCAAATGACAACCCCTTTAAAACCTTGTTCTCAGAGTTAATATGTTCACACACCACACGCATCTGTGCACATATCTTCAGTCTGCCAGGTGTGAAGAGAATATGGTAGTCAGTAATTGGTGAGAAAGTACTTTGTCACTTGGCTGGATGGAGGGCAATGTGCTTCTAATCTGACGGAAAATTGGGATAAATAATGCCTTAGCCTTATTACAGAAAACCAAAAGCGTACTCAAAAAAGTAAAAAATGTAGTATCACTCCCTCATTTAGCTCGGTGCTTCTCAATTATTTTGGCAAAGCCCTCCCTAGAAATAAAGAAAATACTTTGCACCCCCCACTTGCAGCAGTGACTGGAAGTAATAATGTCTATATATATTTTGTATACATTTTTCTAAAATTGTAACCTTTGTAACATTAACAAAAGAAAAAAAGCAATATAAATGAACTTTCAACAAATGTTAATGTTAACACCTAAATGTTACCTTTAAGAATCAGTTCCTTGTAGTAAATCAGTGCCCCCTTCCCTGACATTGCCTCGCCCTACCCCACTATTTGAGAATGACTGATTTAGCCTAATCTTGCAAAAGATTTTTGGACATGGATAAAGTGGCAGCCAGAGACACTTTTGGGCGTTTTTAAACAAATTGTAGTTTGATATTACGTCCCCCAACCACAGTGAAACACGTTTAGTTTGTCCATTAGCCATCTTTCTTTTTATCTTCCACAGGCGAAAAGGATTGCCTAACAATAGGGGTAGAAACCGGCATGGTTTTTTTTTTTTCTTCTTCATTATTTGAGAACTTGAGCTGCCCAATCATAATTGCACCTGTTAACAGCGCCATTATGTCACCATCGGTGAGAGTAAATTGCCTTTGAATCATTTCTAATAATGTATGTATGACTAACACCTCCCATTTTAGACAGTGCAGTTTTACATTACCGTGTACGCACAATCACAACATATTTTTTAGGCAGTGTATTTATCGCTCCCACTTTCTACCACATAACAAATAATCTCACTCTTGATATGACCCCCCATGTAAAGTGCTGCACCATCATCTCCCTTTACAGATCATAGCTCAACTTTTGCTCTGCCAAAACCATCATGTGAGTCATCTATTCCCCAAAGAAGCTTGGGAGTCTCATGGGATGTTAAGACGCAAACACACACATGCACACACAACCACACACAAGCATGGCCTGCTGCCTCATCACCTGAGTGTCACTCCAGGGACCCGTCACTGTGTCATCCATGCAGTCTACTTTTGGGTGAGTACTGAGAAATCCCAAGAGAGGTTGACTGACACTGACATACATACATATACACACACACCCATATACGCGAACGCACACATGCACGCTGCAAAGGTTGAAGGTGACAAGGTGATGCCATTTCATATGATTCCTGCTTCCTGTCAGAGTCAACTGACAAGTTATCACCTCTGAATGGACACTAGCTCACTTGCCGTTACATTCTCATTCTCATCAGCACAATGAGCAAATACACACACAATAAAGACTGGTGGACACATGCTGCCCATATAAACACACACAAATATATCTACACATACATGTATGCACATAACTAGTACACTGGTACTCATGCATGGCAGAAATCACTGATATGTAATGTCACATGCTTCACTTTGAGCATTTGTGTACCCTAACTAACTCTCACTCATGACAACAATTGAGCCTCAGCTGAATATTTTTCTCCCCTAGATGTGTCGTAGCTTGAAGCAAGATTTAAATGATGTGCAAGATTTACCACTCGTGTCCTCAGCTAGCAGACAAAACCGGTGTGTTTGATACAGGGTCAAAAATGTGCAGTCATTTTTTATTCGACAAGTATGAAAAGAACACGGATGTAGTGCAAATTATGGTCAGCAGAAAAGCTAATCAACAAGCAATAGCTAATTGCCCCCTTGCTAGGTGGCGAGACAAACCGCAGGAACAATGCCAGCTCTATGTAATAATTTTCTCCTCGCCTTTCAAAAAGCTAAGCACGCGTGTCTTATATCTTCCTATCCTGCGGATATTTATTTCTTTGTTTAGTGAAGCGGCATGGCCTGGCTGTCAGGGCTGCATATCATTGTTGTGAAGGCGATCGCTTACATTGTCACTTTACAGTTGATGGAGAATTTACCTCTGACTTCTTTGGGCTAATTAAACTGGGTCCCGAACGAACCACACAAACCATAAATGATAGAGTTTTGAGCTTTAAAAAGGGATCTTTGGCTCTCTGAAGGCGACTTCCATGGGTCCCATTCACTTTGAAGTCGTGAATGTACGATTCTGCAGGTACAAGTACAGTGTATAGTCAAGTCTTGTTGATTTATTTTCCCTCACACCGCGACTCTCTCTTTCCCGTAACCGCTCTCTGTCCTGCACACACGTCTAGCAAATACACCAACTAGAAACATTAAAAAGAGAAAACAAATGCAAATAAATGAAAACACGGTACATACAAAATAATGTTACCAAGTGCTAAAACTTTTCGAGGACGCAGGCTGCCTGTGTGCACATAGGTGGTGCTATGCTAATGTGTGAGCCAAACCAAGAAGTACATTGAGGAAGACTGAAAGCGATAGTACTTACCAAATAATTTGTCCTGGTACGCATCTGAATACTCTGCAAAAAAAGTTATGTGCACCGCTGTATAAATGCATGTATACAGACACTTGCATATCACAAGACATCTTTCAACCTTGATTTGGACCTTTTGTAACTGCTTAAAGATATTACAGCAACTCTGCCATGGTGGCACTTGAAAGCTTGGGGCAACTTCTGCTATGGGGAGACTGGATTTTTAGCACAATGAAATTAAATATCTTACTGAATATAAATGCTTTTATATAAACTTACAGCATTTTTTTTTTAAATATTTTTTGCATGAACCCTACTTTTTAGAAATAATTTAACATGAGAAGTTGGAGTGGCAGGAATGGAGTGTCTTCAAGTTCTTCCTGAGGTCCAAGTACCCTCATTTGAGAACAACTGTTCTAGACAACGAGAAAGTAAAAAAAAAATGTTTCTACCAATAAAAACCCAAACACCTTGCAAACTTCATGGCTCACCTTCATCAGGTTAGTCATGATTGGTCGGTATCTATGCCCTGAGCCCCCTGTGATGTCGTTTCAGGTTACAACAAGTGTCAAATTGTCGCCTCCTGAGACGCAAAAAAACTGATGGATTTTGTTGCTTAATTCATATTTCACTCATATAATATTAGTCCAAATGCCGTGTTGAGCTTTATATTTTGAATTCCCCCTTCTAATGGCCACCTCTTGTAAAATATTTGTCGTTCACATAGAAACCACCTTGAAAAGCAGCAGATGTTCAAATCCAACCTGTTAAATTTCACAAATCAAAGCACAGCCACTAATAATGAGCTCATGTCAGTTGGCAAAGCGGAAAGATCACACAAACACACGTATACACACACCAATCATTAACAGCTCAGCTTGGGTCATACTTTGCAGCTGCTCTTTCTGGATAAGATAAGACTTTGACTGCCGAGAGTGTGTATTCTTGCATGTGTATTTATGTCTGTATCATTGTCTGTATCTGTGGCTGAAAACACCTGTTCAAACAAAGCTTTAGAAATACGACCAAATAAACACATTTAATATATACAGTAACTAGCCATCTGTCTGTTAGAGGGTTGTAAAGATCTGGCTTGTGAGGACTGACTTTGATGACATTAAAAATATAGTAAATAAAAGACTGCACTGTAGCTGCACGCACAAGTTTGTAGTAATAGTAAATGTTGTGCTGCAGGACCTGTTTCCTTGCCAACAGCACTTGTGAGACAATGATGTTTCCCTTCGATTCCTGCAACAATTGTATTCTGGTAATATGTTCCCAATAATAACTTTCTTTGGTTAAAGGGGATACACAGAGAGGGCATTATTAAGTAAAAGATGACAACATAAATGCCCTGTAGATTTGTTTTAATATTTCACTCTAAAAACAGTTGGGGTTAAAAATCATCTCATTATGGGTCCTAAAAAAGAGGACTAACCCAATATTTTGGTCAGTTTGACCTGACATTCTGGATTGTTTTGCTCATTGTTCAAGACAATCTCAAAAGTTAAGGGTAAAAAAAAAGTACAAACCCAATATTTTTGACCCAACGCTCTGATTGTTGTATACAAAACGACCCCCCAAAAAGATCGTTTTGTGCAAGTCATTCGTTGCTTTACATAAAACAACCCAAGTTGGGTCAAATTGACCCAAATATTAGAGTGTTTCTTTTTTTACTCATCGTCAGATCAATTTTGACCCAACTGTTTTTACAGTGTTGTTTCGAAGTGAAATGCATTACCCTAAGTTATAGTACACATAGTGTACATACGCGCTAAATAAATTGACTAATACAGTAATATGATTTGACCTTATTGCTCTTCTCCATATAGGCCAAATTCTGAAGTCCAAATTAGCCCCTTTCATACAGCAGGAACTCTTCCGCTGTCCCCTCCTGGCTTGAGTTCCCCTTTCCGTTCACACCAAAAAACATTCAGGGTCTGGAAGGTTCTCCTCAAGATCGATGAGGAACCTTCTCAGTGCCTAGTTGCGACTAGGGTCTTCGGCTACCTACGCGGGTAGCTTGAGGGGGGCGTGTTGTGGTAACTAATGCTCATTGGTTGGTTGAACTTGAGGGTGTGTTGATTAGGAATAAGCAACCGCCATTACGCTTTGTTTTCACTGTGGTCAGTTTAAAATTTTGAAATAATGGAAAGAGAGAAAATTGAAAGGTGGATGGGTGCTCTGGGACAGACTCTACTGAGTATTTACAGTGACAAGAACATCCATTGCCAATTTGCTTCAACTAAGCGAAGAGGCGAGTCGCTGACGGAGCATCCTCCATGAGCAAGCGCTTTTGTGACAAAAATATTTGAAAAAACTACACGGACAACACCGACTGGAGCAGATTTACATCCCGCTGATCCGGATCAGAAACACACTACAATTGGTGCTCAGTCCGTGTATTCTTTTCATAGCTTTTGCTTCTATGCCTCCCGAGATGCCCTCCACAATGCAAAGGCACTAAAAGAACACACACATCGTGCAGCAAGCCCACGCCCGACTAAAGCAGACTTTTCTCAGGCATCAGAAACTCCACCACAGCTGGCGCCTAGTCCATGGCGTCCTCTTCCCTAAAAGCTCGTGCGGGGTGACAAGGAAGCGCTCGCCGATGCCCGCCTTTGATTTTGTGTCCTCCGGCAAGCTCTCTACGATGCAATCCCCCGAAAAGAACACGGACCGAGCACAAACTGCAGCGGGCCCACACCCGCCGATTGATGTCAATGCAGACGGTCCTTTCCGCCGTGTACTTTTATCAAGCTTCCCGTCACTAAGCACTCACTGGAAGTATGAAAGTGCTCACTCCGTTAGCTACTCGTAGCTTTTTTGTTGATAGATTGCACAGCTCAAATAACGTATATGCATTTATTCCCATCAAGCAATCTGAGCTGCTTATAAATAAAGAAAAAGCTAAATAAGTTCCATTTTCATGGAGTGCGTGGCAGGTACTTTAGTTCATCATCCTGCTTGTCATTCGCCTTTTTAGTTCGCACCACTTAATAGACATGAGGATGAGTGCAGTTTCTTCCCCCTGCCTCACATCATCAGTCCATTTTGAATAAGCTATCCCATCCACTGTCCCTAGGTATTAATGCAATCTCGTGGGCCGCAGACAGGGAACTTCAGACCTGGAATCTCCATGACCACGAACTCAGAGTTCCTGGACTGTTTGAAGTGAAAGGGGCTATTAACATTGGAAAAGGGGTTTACTTGACTTAGCACAAAACTTGAGTTAATTTAACATCACCTTTGACTTG
This sequence comes from Hippichthys cyanospilos, assembly GCF_059441005.1. NCBI lineage: Eukaryota > Metazoa > Chordata > Actinopteri > Syngnathiformes > Syngnathidae > Hippichthys > Hippichthys cyanospilos. The sequence goes on from NC_142371.1 coordinate 30,735,750, forward strand.
AATGGACAGAATGACCTGGGGCTTGATGAGACTAGGTGAAGACTTAAGACTTAGTTGAGTTGAGTTCTTCGACTGTTTGGTGTGAAAGGGGGTATTAATATTGGAAAAGGGGTTTACTTGACTTAGCACAAGACTTGAGTTAATGTAACATCACCTTTGACTTGACTTGACAAAATGACCTGAGGCTTGCTTGAGACTAGGTGAAGACTTCAGACTTAGTTGAGACTTGTACCTGTATGACTTCCTCCCATCTCCAGGGGAAGGCATACAATTGTCTGAAATGCCTTGCTAAGAGGGGGCACAAAACATGACTGATTCATTTATTGTGTTCCAAACATTTTGTTCATATACTACATGCACCTGCTTTATGAAAGTTGAGGCCCATGACTGCTTTAACATAATAAGCATGAAGCTCAAAATTTGTCAAGGAACCCACTGTTTGTATTGTACTACTTTCCAGTCTACTCCATTGGTCCAGGAGACAATGGCAGAGCTTACGTGTTGAATCACAAAACTGGCTCTGTGATTTGCTGTACACCAGAATTTTGTTAAGTGGTACTGTGAGCACAGAAACCATAGTCGTCCACTTTTAAGAAGACTGCAGTAGTTTAGTTGTGTGTTATTTTCTTTGTTTTTTTGTTTGTTTGTTTGTTACAATTGTGTCTAAGTTTAAGCAATTTCAGTCAAACTCTCTTTGCTAAGCTTGCTGAAGAAAAGGTGAAATGATGACCAAAGTGGGGGAAGGGAACATTTAGCAATAGGGAGGCTGTGCGTTAGGGATGACAAAGAAGTACGGAGGGTGTTGCGAGGGGTGGTGGGAGTTTTCCAAAGGAACACCTGTTGAGATTAGGGTTGGCACGCGACCCACTCCAACTCGCGTGGCAGCTGCAACACACTGGAATAATGGCAGTAAAAGAATGACTGAAAAAGCAAGAGGAAAGTTTGAAAGCAGGACTTCTCCTTTCAGCTCGTGTTTGTGTTTGTGATTGCGTGTGTGCTTTTGTGACTCTGCATGCATGGCATACTAATGCGTGCACAATAGAAAACAACAACAAAAGTAAAAGACAGGACATTATTACTCAAGAAAAAGATGTGTTCAAACTGAGTATGAGGTGAGGTATGTAAAATACAATTGCTGGCTGCCTTATGAAGGTACACCTTATCCAAAGGCTGTCAACGTTGATGTCAGCACTCCATCAAAGCACTTCTATGGACCATATTAATGTGTCATTACATTTTCACACACTTTCTTATTAAAATGACATTTAGGAGCAGAGAGAGCTTATGAGTTAGCATTCTTATTTCCATTGCTGTTATGCTCCATGAACACACAAATTGGAGCCCAATTACCCATTGCTTTACTTGGATGCACTGCAGATATGAGGCCATATTGAGTATAATTGTAACCACTGAAATGCATCCAGTAACACTGGTGACTACACTTCCATACTAATTTCCCACCGGTGGTATAAGTCACCTCTGACTCTCATTTACAAACACAATGTGCGGTCACCTCATTTAGTCTGTCTCATCCCTCTTTTCATATTATTTCGATGGTAAAAAAGACATCGGCTCAGAAGTGATAACAGTTCTTGTCTGTTTTATTTAGTTCACACTCACATGTTGAAAATGCCCCAAAATGAGCATGGGTCAAACGAACAGAATGTTCAGCAATTCATCCAAGTCTAAATTATTCTCCATAAATGTGTCTAGGTACACTCCAAGTGTCATGGTTTTTACAGAGGCATTATGTAACCCCCCCCTCCCCAATCCCGACACACACCCTACATGTTTTTTTTATGCCGGGTCTGATCCCAAATTCTCTGCCTGCTACATTGCCCAACTTAATCCTGTCTAGCTCTACAACGCCATCTAGCGGCAATCAGTTGCTGGCCACGTGGTTTCTTATGTTTTGAAGCTTCTCTCCAGATAAAGTAGCAGCAAAACGTTTTAAAATATTATTGTCTTCTTTGAATTCATTGTGATCACTATGCAACACGGCGATTTGTGTGTAAATGCCATTTGTATTCGTTCCAATTAAAACTGTAAACACGGGTAAGAGCTTATATTGTTTACACGCTGCATTATTTGTCTGGTGCACAAGTACCCATGCTCTCCAAGTTTGCTCGTTTTCTGAGCTATCTTGTGGATTTTGGTGTGTGTACGTTTGCATGTGAGTGTGTGTGTAAGAGGGGTGGGGTGGGGTGGGGGGGTCAGTGTGCACACTGCCTGGATGGGTGTGCATTCATCGAACAGCCGTCTGAATCCCTCTCTTCGCGTACGACTGTGTGTGCCCCTGCATGGGGTTGGTCTGTTGTGTTCCTACAAAGGACCGCCCAACAGAGTGAGCTAGATGGTTAGAGAGGGAGAGAGTGAGAGAGAGAAAACAAGAGAACGGAGGGAGACTTCTCAAATCACTCCAACCATCTGAGGTGTCAGACATTGTGCTGAGGCTCGACTGCTCTGTTGCTCAATATTCAACGTGTTCTGCCACCCACGCACACACGTCGGAAGTGACAGCAATATTAAGTACATCGTGTCACCGTAGAGGGCAAGTTATGATAGGCTAAATATATGAGACTACAACATATTTTCACCTTATGACCATAATTGGGAATAAATGTATTTCCTTTTACTGACAAATGTTTAAATGCTTTTTTTAATGCCCCAGTGGAAGTGTATTGCCAGCAGAGACTTCCTGCTATGTTATATGCTCTTTATTCCGAATGGGGGGGGGGGGGGGGGGGGGGTCAGGGTGTCTTTTTCTTGAATTCACTTTTACCCACTAGTACAAACTGTTCTCAAACTTTCCATTTGGCAAAATACACTTTGCTTCCCTTATAGCTATATGTTAATGACATGCACATGGGCTCGGTGGTATAGTAGGAAAAAAAGGGGAGGGGGCGATAACGTAAGCCTGTGTCTCTTTAAAAATTTTGAAGTTTCTTGTATTCTGGAATGAGGTCAGACACGAGGCTGCTCATTGCACGCGCTGATTATTATTAGATTCCATTTTGGACCAATCAGCGCCGAGATGGGCGTCGGTTTGGCGCCGAGGCAGGCTAGCGACAGCCTCCCATTGGCTTATTTTTTATCACAGTTGTATCTCGGGAAGGGATAAATGCATGCAAAGGGAGCTCAGACTGCAGGGCTGCTTAAAACTCTGCTGCAAGTCTACAGATGGAGGGCGGACCGTGTTATTCATTCTAAGTTCCTTTTTTTTCCCCTTTCCCTCTCCAGCATGTCTGGCTTTTGTCTCTAGGAGAGGGGACACAGGCTGATGCCGAGAATAAAACACTTAGAAGTGCACTTCGGGAGGCCAGTCAGTAGCATAGACTGTGTTGTGCCGGGCACCACTCGTCTTTATTGATTTTTACCACATAGAAGGAAGGGAGAGAGATCAGACACTGAAAAGGCCCTGGAAGTTAAACTTTGTGTTTTATATTTGGCCAGTCTGGACTGAGTTTATACACACATCACAGGAGTGACTTTTTTTTTTTTTGTCCTTTTCTTTTTAACTCGTCTCACACGCTGGGAGGAAAAGAGCTGAGTTTGCTTTTAAGCGCACGGAGAAGAGCGGCAGCATGGTGCAGAAGATGAGCCACACAGAGAGCACCGCGGAGGCGCTTTCCTCCTTCTTCAGCGGGGATTCGAGCTCCGGGGCGAGCATGGATCTTGACCCCGCTGACTCGCCCCTATCCCCCGGCTCCACGGCCTCCTCGACCGCCGGGGACAAGCTGGGAGACAACCCGGCGTGGTGTAAAACTCCGAGCGGCCACATTAAGAGACCCATGAACGCATTTATGGTGTGGTCCCAGATCGAGAGGAGGAAGATTATGGAGCAGTCTCCCGATATGCACAACGCCGAAATCTCCAAGCGGCTGGGGAAGCGATGGAAGCTCCTGCGAGACAGCGACAAGATTCCCTTCATCCAGCAGGCGGAGCGGCTGAGGCTCAAGCACATGGCGGACTACCCCGACTACAAGTACCGGCCCAGGAAGAAGGTGAAATCGAGCGCTTCCAAGGCGGCAAGCGGCGGGGAGAAGGGGGAAAAAGTCAACAGTAGCTCTAACAGCACCAGCATCAAGTCGTCCTCGTCTACGAGGAAAAACGGACTCAAATCGCCTAGCAGCAAAGCCCACAAATCATCTTTCGGGAACAGCAGTAGCGCCAAAGCCTCACAGTTTGCCTCTGAGCAGCCAGCGGAGCACCATCACAACAACCACAACATCTCCCTGTGCAAGTCCAAGGCTCCGTCGTCCGCAGCCAAGCAGGTACCGGAGGGCAAGCGGGCCAAGCGGGTGTACCATCACGTGTACGGGGGCGGCGTGAGCGCCAGTCCCGCCTCGTCAGTTATCGTCCCGGCTAGTCCGACGCTGAGCAATTCGGCGGACTCCAGCGACCCTCTCAGCCTGTACGAGGACGCGTCCAGCGGCCGGGAGGAAGAAAGCGAGTCCCCGGGCGGTTCGTCGGGGCGTCACGGCGGGCAAGCGTACGGTAGTCGGCGGGCTTCCTCGCCCACACCCTCCGGCTCCCACTGCTCCGCCTCCTCCTCGTCGTCGTCTTCTTCCTCCTCAGAGGACGAAGAGTTCGAGGACGACTTGCTCGACATGAACCCGAGCCCCAACTTTGACAGCATGTCGCTGGGGAGCTTCGGCTCCTCGGTGCTGGACAGGGACTTGGATTTGAACTTTGAGTCCGGCTCCGGGGGCTCTCACTTCGAGTTCCCCGACTACTGCACGCCCGAAGTCAGCGAAATGATCTCCGGGGACTGGCTGGAGTCCACCATTTCCAACCTGGTGTTCACATACTGAGAATCGAGCGGTAACAAACGGAGCCTTGGATCCCGGACGCGAGTTAGGCGGGCAACTTCCTGCTTTGCCTCCGAACTACCAGATCAGTTTGTACCCATTCAAAAGTAGAGCCGCGGCGTCTCTTCTCGCCTGCAAGTGCTTGGAAAGCTCAACCTTTAAAGCCGAAAGGGGCCCGTCTGTGGGCGGCTTCGGTTCGAATGTGCGGACCGCGGAGGACTGAAGAAGAAGGCGAGCGTGGAGGGGCGCAAAACAAGCGAGAAGGCGAGAAACGTAACACTGGTGGGGTTCCTGTTTTTGGGGGGAGGGGGTGCTCGGTGGTGAACCTACTGACCCCAACGACTTTACTGTGATTGATTTGCACGTTACGCGGTCCGCCGTTCACTTAATCAATGTTGTTGCTGATTTTTTTTAAAGGGACATTTCACATTTTTTTTACTAATTTGCCAAGTGAATTTCACGACTCAAAAGGTACACAACTCTGGACGACATTTTTACTGACGTGTGGTCACAGAGGGATTTTGTATGAAACAGGTGGGTTGTTTATCTGTCCCCTCAGTTTGATATCTTCTCAAAAGCAAAAAAAAAAAAAAAACAAACAAAAAAAACAAAAAGAAAAAAGAAAAAACACCTTGAAGCATGATAGCTCACTTTGTTCCTCTCTTGTGCTGGCATCTTATGTGAGATTGTCAAGCAGTTACAAATAGTAGTACAGTATTAGGGTTATTTATGTGTATAGATAGCCTCACCTCAGTTGTCTTTTTTATTTTATTATAATTTTTTGATAAAATGACACTGAAATTATCACCAGCTGTTTTAATATTTCAAACTTCAGGATTCAAATGCAACTACAAATCAGTGCTGAACTTTATACACATGTTCTCGACTATTCAGGACCAAAATTCTAATTTCAGAAATCCTCACCAGTATGTTTTGATTCTCAGAGCTTTGTTTTGTACATGTATTCAGATGTCATTTATATGGGATGTTGTATTTATATACTGGGCCAAGCAGTTTTGTATTTTTTTTTTCCACGTTGAGTCCTCTTTTGTTCTCACAGGATTATTTGTCGTTCTGTCACGTTTTCTTCTCAGGCGAAGGGCTAGAGTTTTAAAAACACACGTTTGATTTTTGTTTTTAATATTTAAATGTACACACTTTGAACACTTAAAATATAGGAAACAGTTTGATTATTTTCTCAGTGTATTTTTGTACAAATCTATATGGAAAAGGAGGAGTCAACAATCGATCTGTGGAACCTAGTAATTCAGCTACATTTGGATTTCCTGATTGTGAAACCTCTTATGACTGGTTTCCATGCTGCGTTCAAGGTCTATTGGAAAGTTCAAAATTGTTTGTTGTGTCTGCCCAAATTTCCTGCAAAGTGAGCCACATATACAGTGGTTGTCAAGTTTTCGTCTGCCACGTTTGGCTATTTTCACAAAGCAGATATCCTTATCTGTAATTTAACTCTAATCAATAATGAATTTGTTTAATTTTGCCACAGTATCACCAGTGAGAATTTGGAGTTTTGTAACTAATCTCATATTGTCATCTTAGACTGATGTCTAGCAATGCAGACAAATGCATGTACTTTGTCCTCCCTCCCCCCCATAGCCCTTGAACGCAGCACCAGTCTTTGTGGCAGACTACCTTCTACAGTTTACAGTGCCAGTTACAGGCTTCTTTTAAGACACATGAACTGATTATTGCTAGGAGCTATTCCTGTGGAGCATGCAGTTTTAACAGTCAGTCTCTGAAGCAGCCACTCCTTATTTTTGATTTAATTTTCTGATCTATTGCCTACAACAACACAAGGAGATTGTAGCTTTAAAACTGACTCATTTTCTTGATGTTTTCATAACTGATGTCAAACTCCACCAGCCACTGGATTGAATCGGCTATCTTTTTAGATAGCAAACAAAGATCAAGATCAAGCATATTCAAATTTCCGACTTGAGTTCCGCAACATCTACTTGTACTGCGTTTCTCATTGTATTTGAATATATAATCTTTTCTACTTGTTGGGTAACTATTAGATAATTGTTTAGTATGTTTATGGCATGGTGAATAGCATTTGTATTTCGGATTCAGGTTACCTAGCTGTTGTGTTTTTCAGAAAAAAAAAGGAAAAAATGAGGACAAATGAAACTCAATCTTTGTATATTTGACTGTATCATAAAGCAAAAAGATTGTGTGTTTATGTATGTTGTTACTATCGAAGACAGGCACTGTCTGGAACGACTATCTTTTACACATCCTTACTTTTTAAGGTGGTCAGTTCAGGACTTTTTATAAATATATAAATGAAAGCGTTTTTTAAGTATATTAACTTTATTTTTCATCCATCCTGTGCAATATGCTGTGTAGAATTATCATGTATTGTCTCCAATCATGCCATAAACAAAGTAACCACCCTTTTTTTGGAGTCTCAGAAAAAGGGAGGAAAACTCATGCCAGCTAAATTGTGTTCATTCACTGCCTGTCAGATTGTTGATATAAACTTGTGTACAGAACTTTTTCAAGGAAGGAAATAAATATCAGCTGGAACTGAAAAGCTGTGATTCTCTTTCTTTATTCTCAAACTTTCTTTTTCAACAATTGGTTTTAGCGGTGCGGTATTCTGCCTTTGATAAACAATTGTTATTGGGACTCTTGGTACAAGAGCCGCTTCTGCACCCCCCCCCCCCCCCCCCCCCCCCCCCCTTCTTCAGACACACACTTCCTAGATCACACTAAGATGTGTTTCTGTCTGTGATAGCTACATATTATTTGGCCACTTAAAATCTAACTGTTCTCAAATGAAATATACTGTACCCCGAGGAGTGATTAATATGGGTACACACCTTTTTTTCTTAATTGACTTGTGACTAAGGGTTTAGGATTGGAAACTTGAATGGTAATGCTAATTATTTGATTCATATAATTATCATTCTGCTAACAAACAAGATGCAGTTTGATATCCAATGCAGTAAGGTTAGAATACTTTAAATTTACACCTGCAACAGCATACATTGAACCTTATTTTAAAATTTAGTCAAGTGGGATATTCATGTTGCCAATTCGTGTGTGATTCATAATGTATTCAAAATGAATGCATGGACAGTTCCATTGCTATCTGCAAACGGTGATGCACAAGGTGACATCTGCTGAAAAGACTGTCATGTAACGTCTACGATCCGCTGTGTATCAGCCCTGAAACGTTTAAGACCCTTAAGACACCCCCCCCCCCCCTCACCAAAACAAAAACAAAAAAAGAAAATAACACAGTTTACATTATAATCAAGGTGCAGCCATTAAGATCACATATTTAAGTATTTTTAATCCAAGTGCACAGTGTTGATATGGATGATTATGAAATCTGAATTACAATGTTATTAAGGGGCCAACTTTAATTCATATTGGAACATTGTCTGTTATTTAAAGAAATTTTATTCTAACACATTATGCTGTGTGCTGGCTGTGTGATGTTCAGACAGTCATGCTTTCCCTTCCCCCTCTCCCAGACAGATCTTTATTGTGGGGGAAGGGCTGGTTTAGTAGCAGTCAGCCAAGGGCCCTCCAGCACGCTGACAAGCATGTCTGCCTGTCTAGGTCTGTGAATATCTACAGTGTGTATGTGTGTGTATGCGCGTGTGTGTGCATGTGTGCATGTCTGTGTGATGGCTAAAATTCTATTGCATGAAATGAATGACAGTACAAGGATATCCCCACAGCGAGAGCAGACATTCTATGTCTGCCTCCTCTGTGATGATTTATGGGGTGCAGATTACTTTTTGATGGTTGGTCATGGTCTTCAATCAGGCATGGTGGTTTAAATGAGCATGCTTCAAGGTTTACTTTATTATTTTTTTGTGTACTATACATCTAGCCTAATTAGCTATATGAAATGGTGAACAATCAGTCTATACATGACAAAGAATGAAATAATGTGATGGCCATTTCCTGTTCTTTGTAGTGGTGTCATTGGAAAACATTTAATTGAATTACATGTTCGCAGCTTGTTTATCATGATGTGTTGTATTAAGGCTTTCGACCTAGTTTTTGTTTTTATTATCACACGGTAGCAAAGGAATGTAGCTGACCACCAGTATCAAAAAGGCTGATGCATTGTAGTGTTTGGAGAAGTGTATGAGATGCTGCTGTTCAATGCAGTATGTTCAGTGCATATTTCGATGAATCTGCAACAGCCCCCCCCAAGAAACGGTATAAGCCTTTGCAGAGTCACAGCAATCTGCTTATATATCCGTTTTATCCCAACAGTGCATGGCTGGGTGTAATTACCGACTCCTCAGTGAATATAAATATTTTCACATTGCTTTCAGCAGTCATTCAGTGTTAGCTGTGGTATAATACTTTATTCCTCAACCCCCCGATGATAAATATCATCATGCGCCATGCATGCACATAATAATGTCATCAGTTTCCCGTATAATCTTGTACAGTTCCAAAGAGCACTGGCACCTCTGTGCATGTGCTAAGACCCTCCAAGCTGTAGGAAGCCTGTTCAGTGTGCAGGCTCATGCATGGCTCATGCATTGCTCGGCTGACTCCTCTGTGGGAGAGTTGCAGGCGTGAGCCGGGGCACAGCAGAGTGGAGCGGAACAGTCTCGCTGCTGGAGTCAGTGGTCCAGTAAAACCACAGTGGGGGGGATAAGAGCTGTGCTAGTGGGTGGGTAAAGAGAGCCATGACTGTATTTCTATGTCGACCTATCTGCTCAGCTATCTTCCCAGGGGGGCGAAGCAGTGGTGGTATCAGTATTTCTCTCGTTTTCGATTCAGGTTTTGCTCCCGACTGAATCTGCACATTTGCTACATTAGCCCCATTATTAATAAACTATTATTAATAAACTTCAGGCCTCTCGAGTGTCCCAAAATGAATGCCTTTTGCACCAAAAATTTCAAACAGTGCCTGTACATATTTCATCTTCTTAAAGAAGTGCGGACAGTAATTTTGCATATTTGTGAAATTAGTCTTTCAACTTTGTTTTTACTGACAAACATCTGCTCCGCACGAAAGCACAGTTGTTGATGATAATGTGCTACTGAGCTGGTTTGTCAACCAATAAGATAAGAAGGCAGCCCAATGTGTTGTGGGTGAGGATTGGGGTGTGAGGGGTGGTGGGCGGATGATCACTCCTGTGCTAATCCCACCTCTCTGCCAAAACAACTCAAAGTAAAACATGTATAAAAAATATGTGACAGAGCCATATGAACTAAAACTCCATGTGTATTTGTGTACCATGTAAATAAAAGGAATAAAATGCTCCCTGACAAACAAACAGCTTCGTGTGCGTTTTAATTGATACGGCTAAAGGGCTAAGGCTGAACACGTTTGAACACAATGTTAGCAATTCAAAACCATTTATTCACAAGAGAAAGTAAAGGCCCTACCCCACTGAGATGAAAACATTTGCAAGTGTTGACAAAGGTAGCAACATGCATTCACATCAGGAATTTGTCAAGGTTCTTTAAAGGTAGCAATTATATTCAAGACTTTCTTAAGACATTCTGAAACAGTCTCATTTGTTTTTTTTTTTTGTTTTTTTGTGTAGCAAGGAAATTTCGAATGTATTTAAAAAAGGAATGTTCAAGATTTGCCAATGTTCGCCCCTCAGCAGAGGGATAAGGAGTTTTGGAAATTACTGAGTGTATAAATTCCCACAACACTAGAAGGTGACATTATCATTTTTTGGAGGGAGGGTGCTTTTTAAGCAAGCTCAAACGTAAACATAGAGTGCTTTAATGAAATATATAGAACTTAAGGTGAACCCCCTCTCCCTTGCCACCTCAAAAATGGTTTGTTCCACCCACTTCCTCCCACTCTTCCTGACAGGGCTCTGAGCGCCTGTTGGCACAGATGGATATGCTGCCTACCAGTGATATACAGACTGTACAATTTGGGTGTAAGTCCTAAATACTTGTCTTAAACCAGGAAATAACATTTCTTACATTGTGCTACCACGCCCAACACTCTCTTATAATTACCATTCTTGATTGTGGCTGAATCTAATTGGTGCTCACTGATTGTCTTTAATCTATCTAAAATATGTTTCAGGTGGTCAGAGTAAACAACAGTCTCCTCTGCCTGATTTGGCATGTGTGCATGTCTGTGTGATGGCTAAAATTCTATTGCATGTGGCTGTGGTACTGACAAGCTAACTTATTGAATACCTAAGACTAAACTGTGTTATCATTCTCTTTCATAAATGTGGGGATTAAATTGCAAAGAAATTCACAAATCAGTCCCAGGCTACAAGGATGTTCTAACAATATTGCAAACTACACACAATACACACAGATGCCTTATGGAAATAGTTAGTGTGAATTGAGCATTTTGCGCATATATATTCATGGGTGCACATAATGCTGGAACATATGCGCGACAGAAATCACTGATGCGTAATGTCACATGCTTTACTTCACGCTTTTGCATACCGTCTTAACTTTCATCCATGACACTCGAGCTTGAGCTGAAGGTGAAGGTGGCGGGAAAAACTGCAGTAACATTGCAATCTCTGTGTAATAGTTTTCTCGTTTCCCTTCGTGCGCCTAAGCATGTGCGTCCCATTTCTTCCTATTTATTTAAGTGCATACATAACACTAGGTCCAGGTACTCAAGTGAGTAACCCACAAAAAAGTGCATCCCTGGATATATTTGTTCACATAACATCTATTGCAGTGCTCCCCAAGTCCCGGTCCGAGGATCAACCGGTACCAGGCCGCGTGGGCTGCACCCGAAATAATGTTTTGGAGATAATTTAGTTTACCAGTCAATAAGTTTGTGCTTGATCTTTGTTTATTTGGCGCCACCCATGGCCGCTGTTGATATTACATACATAGTGAGAAGGATGATGTGGTTTTTAGAGCAGTCAGCCGGTCCGTGGTGATCAAAAGGTTGGGGACCACTGACCTATTGTATCACTCATTAAGACTTGCAAGTTCATCACAAGTTGTGTATAATCACATCTGAACCTCATCCCCTTAAGAAAAACAGAAAAGGGGAAAAAACAAACAAACACTGAAGCTAATATGTTTGACATGTTGCAGTTAAATATGAATTGGTAGCACTATAAAATGCAATCATAATGGCAAGTCATAGTTGATGACAAAACATGGACAATTTGAAAAAAAGAAATTCTATCTCATTTTGTACGCAATTTATTTTCTTCTTTGTTAGTGTGAAATGTCGAGCTGTATAATAACCCTGTTTGAAATATGCTGTAAACTGCAATTCCATTGCAAATTATAAGGGCCATGATTTTTTTCTTTTTTAAACTGAATAATTTCCATGATTTCAACCAGTCACACTGGCCTAAGCATAATTTAAAAAGCCAACATGGTGGCAGCCTGAAACTCAGAGCCACACAAAATAACTTTTATCAGTTTGTTTTTACCAAGTACCATGGCTAAACATTGACATTTCATGATATTGTCCTCCATTTGTAGTTATAGTTGCGATTTAGTCAAACCAGCAAGCACACAAGAGCAAACACTGTTTTTGTTGACTTGGTTAAAAGTACACTGCTTACTACTGTGAAATTCACTTGTTGCTCTTTTTAAAATATGTAATATGACCTGTTCCATACATACAGCAATGTGGCTGTGATCTATTTTGGTCTGGTTTTGAAACAGATTTGACTTGAATTTGTGCACATGACTTGACAAACCACACATGTTACAGATAATCAGTATTGCCAGATATGCACTGCATTTTGGTCTGTTCAAAAACAAAATAAATTTCACATTCCTGGATGTACAGCATTTGGAACACAAATGCAATTTAGAGTGAACTACAATATTTTGTCACACATTTGTGTTTTCATGGTGTTGGTGTCGAGCTAAGCGCATGAATGCAAAAAAGCAAGACCTGGGAATGTGGCTATGGTAATGTCACTCATGACAGTAAAAATCAACTGACTCTGAAAAAAGTAGGGACCTAAATACAATCAAATTGACCCAACTACGAGGCACACTTCAAAAAGACACCAGTGTCTGTACTGATCTTATTCATTGGCACATGCAACAAAGCTGGCATGAACAAGTAGGAACAAGTCGGTAAGGCATGACCAAGGGACACAAAAAAATGACATGAAATAAAACAAAACCAACACTGCCAACGGAATTTCATATCATGACAGAATTATGTATTTTGTTTATTATTATTGAACAGATTTAGACTGATCAATTTATTTAACAGTATGTTTTCAAAATATACATGCCTGGGTAGATTAAATTAATACAACTAACTGGCCCAAAACTCTCACATGCTCTTCCAGTTTCGTGTCTTCCTTCTGCTCCTGAACTTGCCCTTCAAGCCACAACAGTAGCCTAACAGATTATGCTGAACGAGATGGCAGCCAATCAAGTGTCTACTTCAGAGTGTTATTGAATTTAGTCAATTCTAGCACAACTGATGTATAAAAAAACAGATTTAATAAGCATACAGAAATCAGAAAGTTAGAGACGTTTTTCTGACGCTTAAAAAAAAAACAATGATTGAACTATGACTGAAAATTCATTGATCACACTTAATCTGACAATCTGACACTCCAACAAAATAGTTTTTTTTAGCCAATGAACATTTGCATGAATTTGAACAAAAAATGTCATCATCATCTTCCATCACTTTTACTATAAGTCCAACCCATATGCTATTTTGAACATGAGAAACTCATGAAACTTTTGTTCTACTTTTGCTCTGTTCAAAACTTCCATTCATCCATTTTCTAGACCCCCTTATCCTCGAAAGGTGCGCAGGCTTGCTGGTGCCTATCCTAGCTGACCTCAGGCAGTAGGCAGGAGACACCGTAAAATGGTTGCAAGCCAATTGCAGGTATTCTTACTTACAATAATTACCATAACGGTATGAGCTAGAGAGTGGACGTAAGCAGTCAGTGCTTGTTGCAGTTAACAGCAGCTCATGTTAGCCAGTACAGCAATATTTTCAATAACAGAAGTGACTAGACTGAACCAACGTGCGAGTCCATTCTCATTCACATACAGGAATATTACTAAAATGGAGAGGATCATGTACGTAATGGTTATGATGTCTCCAGCTGATTCAGTGAGTGAACTGGTTAGAGAACATGGAAAGGCATTCCATTTGACTCATGAAACATGGCTGGTGCGCAATTTCGGGTATGGCAAAATGAACTTCAGCTGTGTCGTGAGGAAAAGGAAAACCAACTGCTTTGAACTGTGAGGCGGACGTGCTTACCAACGCTCCACTGAGCCGCTGTTGAAAACTTCTGCTTTCCAAATAATTATAAGTCGTCCTCTTCGGTTAGTCCAGTTGGACAACAACTGTACAACAACTTGGATGAAAACAACCCCCACCCCCCCAAAAAAAAGTGCAGCAAAAGCACCAAATAAACTAAAGTAGGTTTTTGTGTATATATATATATTTTTTTAGAAGAGAAATGACTCAAGCTGTGTCACGAGTATAGATGATATTAGGTGAAGTAGGAACTGTTGGTCACCAATATGCACACTGCACAATATTGGTCAAGTGAAGTCTATATGGAAGTGTGCATAGTTTGACTCGGAGAGGGCGGGACTCTTGTTTGGAGAGCGCAATGAACTAGGCGCGGCCAAAACGAGCCCCATCCATCTATCACACGTGTAGACAAAGGGGGGACTCCACAACACAAAAGCTGCATGTGTCCTAACAAACTTTATTATTTATTTTTTTACTCCCATACCACACGCGCGGCTACACGCAAGGAGCAGAGCACCTTCAGGTAAGTTGCCTCAGTGAAGACTACTTGCGTGTGCGTGGGCTCCCTTGGTGATTTTGCGTGTGCTTTTCCAGTAAAAGTTGCCGCTCTTGCTGGTGCGTCAGCGCTCAAACTTGAGCACAAAGCAGCGAAGGTAGAGCGGCGTAGACACACAGCGGCAGTCAGGAGAGAGAGAGAGGAGCGGTCCCTCTTTTCCTTTGTCTGATGCGCTGTCTCGAGCTTTTTGGACACTACTTGAACGGACGTCATCATGCTCATAATACAGTATGTGGAATTCAATTAATGTTTACAAACTTTGATGAAAGTGATGATAGGCTTATTTATTTGCCTTATTTTGTTCCTTCGGGATGTTGCGACTCAAAGACAAAGCAGCCGCCTGTCAGAAGTTTACAGCGAACGCGACCCTTCGGTGTGTATATGTCTGCGTAGAGGGCACAAATAAAGTGATTTTTGTTTCCTCATGCAAACGAAATTACACAGCTCGATAAATCTGCTAATTGTTTTTATTCGCGCTCCTGCAAGCTTACGAATGCACTATGGGAATTTAGAACAACGTAATCAGGTGTAAAAGTGTAAGAAAAGAAGAAACTTGTTGAATGTATTATTAAACAATTGTGAAGAAATTGGAATGTTAAGGCTTCAATATAAGCGTCATAAAACTTGTTTAAGAGTTGAAAACTTCACGTTTACTGGAAACAGATCAACAGGTATAAGTCTCAGCAGCTTCTTTGTTACAGTAAAGGCTCCTTTGTTCTCAGCCCATACAAAGAAAACTTCAGAAAGGTGCACAAATCCAGCGGGAAATAACTTTTTTTAAGTGGAACATTTGATTTTTAGTGAGTGCAAATTTTTTTCTTTTTCTTTTTTACACCTTAAATGAAATATACATGTACTTTTCATCACCATAAAATCCATGAAGCCTCCAGTCAGGCAATGGATTTCCCATGTTAGTTCTTTTTAACCCCACAACACTACATGTTGAATTTATATAAACTTTCCTTGAACAAGTTTTTGAGGTTTACATTCCATATGTCATCCTTTCCTTTAATTTTAAGTTATAATGTACTGTACATTTATGCTGGGTTTGCAGTTGTTTTTGTAGCAAATTAGTTAGTCGGAATGGCTAATTTCAGAATTTTTGAATGTGTTTTTTTTTTTAATATATATAATTTAATCTTTTTTTTCTTCACCAACTTGCAAGCTTAGACAACCTGACATATTGTCACAAGTGTTTGTTGGTGATACATTGTTTGGATTCTTAAAATGTATTTGTAAATCATTTAATAAACCGATTTATCTGTTGTTGTTTTTTTCATGATTTACTTTTTTTGTGTGTCTTCCTTGATTTCAGCTGGAAACTAAAACTCAGACATTTGGAAGGCAGACGGAGGAACTCCAGAGTCATCTATGAGGACGCTTTAAGGATTAGGAGACAGAACACTTTTATTTTTGGAGAAGATGAGGACTCTGGATTTATACCGCTGGAGCAGCTTTGCCTTGAGGGATGCGTTCAAGATATACATGGAAATGTAAAAACCTGGATATACTTTGGAGATTAAATGTTCGGCAGGATGGCAGAGTACTGAATTTTGAACCAACGTGGTTAAGTAAGTAGATTAACGCCATACTTCTTCTTTATCGGTCAGAGATTCTCTCACAATCAATATACAAACTACTCGGAGTTCAAATAGATTTAGAATAAATGTTGTTTTGGAGACATTTTATGTAATATGAGGTTTTCTCACACATGTGCGTTTCATTGTTTCTGATAACCAGCTAAATGGTATTGCAAGTTGGACAAATGGCTATGTGCCAAGCAGAAAAACTTATTTGTCTTTGCCATCAAGCATTTTTGTTGTCAATGCAAGCTGTATGGCTAATACTGTATTGTAGCACCAACATACATACAGTTGTTTTATTTATATTTAATGAAACACTTATTCGAATTTTGGAGTGCCATTTCGGCTTTTGTTATTTAAAACTGTTGCTGTTTAAAACTCATTACTTTGATAGTCAAGTGAGAGGAAGAATCATTTGTTTGCAAAATGTTTGTCATTCAATTATTTCAGGCAAGCATCCATGTACTGGCAAAAACCTCAAATGGTTTAATAATTATTTTTAATGTGTGCTAATAATGCAAGTAAGGGAAAGTTAGGACTGAGAGTGAGAGACTCATGCTCCTTTCATTCTTTCTGCAGCCCCTTTCGATGATGTCATTGAGAACCAATGAGCACAAGTGTGTCGTTGCTGTTAATATTCAAGCACCTCCTTCAGACTTATATTTGCATAGCACGTGGCCCCGCACCATCACATTGTCACTGTGCATTATTGGCTGAGGAGGAACACATCCACAACCAACACATTCTCCTTAAAATCAGGGTGAAGGAAGTGCAAACACTGCTTGACATTGTGAAAACACAAATTGATTTGCTTGGGTCGATGCATAATATTGTGGAGTGTAAAGTGCAATTATGCTGCAAAACTGCAAGATCTCCGCTTGTGGATAATGTAGTCGGCCTCGCATATGAAATTGGACACTGCCTTGAGTCCTGTTTCTGTGTTTGAGGTGCTTGAAGGAAGGGAGAAAACACTTTGGGTGTGATTTTTGGTAAGGAATTTGCATTTTATTACAGCAAAGTCTCTCTACACAACAAGCAGAAATCGATAGTCAGAACTCGTTGTGCGCCGTTAGCGCCAATGAGACATTGTCGGAATGTTGGCATTCATCATGGGACGTCGGCTCTTCAAGTGACAAACGCAAAAAAAAAAATAATAAATAAAAACAAACAAAGGGCTAAAGTCGAAATCTTAATCCTACGCAATGCGAACAAGCATAATTTCTCACATTTTTTTTTCACATCCCAACGTTGATGTTCGGCTTAATGCCCACCTGGTCAGAAGAGTACAAGAAGATCCATCATGTGTAAAAATGAAAGCTGTCTGTTTATTTGCACATAAATAAAGCTACAGATGTCACGTGAGAAACCCACAATGCATTGCACAAAATGTATGTCACTCTGAAGAAACAATGACTATTTCCATCTATGGCACAGAGGAGTAGAATGTACGTAGCGGTTGGCGTCGCTGCACATTGTTCATAGTGAATTTATTGAGTCAATCTACTACGTAATAGGCCAATATCGACAGGGGGCCACAACGGCCCATCATGGGGTTGGTGTGTAGAGGGCCTAAAGGCCACAGGAAAGTCGGATTTTCTTTCCAGCATAGAGGACTTTTAATTATAGGCTTCCACAATAATACTGTATTTAGTTGTGTTGACAATTGCCATAACTTCTCTGTAGATTTTTACCCCCGTATCATTATTATAGGAGGATACCTACTCATTTGTCAAGGTTGAGACAGATCTGCTCATAGTGCTATAGTGTTTTAATGTGTTGTCGTACAATTTTGTTCTCCTCCCCTACAAGCTCGTGTCACATTTTGATGTAGTATGTGCCTAGCGACTATTACTGCCAAATCGTGGCCCTTTTTGCCTAATTAACATTCATTTATAATAGATATCTTCTTGTAGTTTAATAAGAGAAAACTTCACACCCTTAAATGACCAGCCATTCAAAAATTAAATTTCATTCACAGAAATTTCACGAAGCAAAAATATACAACCTTTTTGTCATCCATCCTTCCATTTTCTCGAGGCACTTATCCTCACAAAGGTCACAGGCTTGCTGGTGCCTATCCCAGTTGGCTTCGGGCAATAGGCGGGGAAAACCCTCAACTGGTTGCCAGCCAATAGCATGCCACAGAGGGATGAACAACCATTCACGCACCCAATCTCACGTAAGGACAATTTAGTACACAGGTGTTGAACTCCAGTCCTCGAGGGCCGATATCCTACATGTTTTCAAACCTTTTCCCTCAAAAACACCTGATTCAAATGATTGGGATCATTTTGAAGCTCCTGCAGAGCTTGCTAATGAGCTAATTATTTGAATCAGGTGTGTTGGGGAAAGAAAACTGGAAAACATGCAGGATGCCGGCCCTCGAGGACTGGAGTTCGACACCTATGATTTAGTATGTCCAATACACCTGCCATGCATGTTTTTAGGCATGTGGGAGGAAGCCAGAGTGCCCGGAGGGAGCCCACGTGGGCTAGGAGAAAACTTGTAAACTCTATACGGGAAGGCCGGAGCGCTTTGATTTTGGACTTGAACTCGGGTTACGTTTTGTTTATGTTTGCCTAAAATATGATCAACTTCATGAGCTGTCATTTGTTTACAGTAACTCATTCAGATAAAACACTTGTCATCAGGGGTCCTATTAAAAAAAGAGTTAAGATGAAAATGAAAATAATTTCTTTTTTATTTTATTACACCACTGATTAAGAAGTATTTTTCCATGCATTCACCAGTATATTTATGAAGTAAATACTGTCATCCATAAATATGGATCATATCCACTATCCATGCTACCATTTAGACCTGCTTTTTGTGAGTCTAAACTCCAGATGACTTTTTGTCATTAGATTATCGGATGCACTGCTACATCTGCTGTAATGTTCAATGAGGCATAGTATGGTCAATTAAATTCACTAATATCGTAAATGACAGTTAGCCCAGCATAAAAATTAAAATGCACTCATTTTTATACTCTACTTTCTGTCACTAAATTGCCACATGTGTGGGTGTCGAAAGCACTGATTGCCAGAACACCCAGCGAGGCTCAACACGGTCCAAATCATGATAAACTTTCCCCAACATGAAAGTGAAGATGCACCCATATTTATAGCAAGGGCATGATGGCCTCTCCACGTCAATAAGGTCCCACATATTCTAACTGACAGTCCCAGCAGGACACATAGTGAGTCACAATAGTGATGTATCTGAGGTTTATCAATAATTAATCTTCAGTTGTTAATGGTAGCAAACTTCAACACCGGTAAACCAGCAATCATCCGCCTTCTGCTGTTTATGTGGATCTGGTGCGGGTCACTGCCGAGAAGTGCCTGGATCAGTGGAATGTGGGTCAATCAACGGTACGGTGACACACAGGTAGGACAGATATAGGTCAGTGGTATTGAATGGGTGCTGTTGAGTCATGCAGACGGGGTTAGAAGAGATACGGTGTGTGTGTGGGTGTCTCTGTGTGTTTCTGTCTCTGTGTGTGTTCTCGATAAAAAGATGTTGAGCTGTTGAAACAGGAAGGTAGTGTTCCTGTTATGTATATCCTTGTGGCGTGCACTAGGCCAAACACTGATTTTGTTTTTATTATTTTATAGTTTTCCATGTCATTATGCTTCTATTATCACATTCTGATGTTTCTACTCTCAAGTTAAATCACTGCTATGAGCTACATCAGCACAATACTGTTAAAACAAATAAGACAGCTTTGCAAAGATAAAAAAGGTTTATCTATCATATTCTTCTTATAGTATTGATTCGCCGACACAATACAATCATACAATAGGGACAAACAATTTAGGACATTTCAACAAAGTCACAAAGGCCCTATACTGAACCCACAATCTTTGGGTTCGGGGAACAAACGCGCAACCACCTGAACCATGCTAGCAGGGTGGGGACTGAACTGAGCTGCCAATACTTATGTCAGGTGAATGTATCATCACCATTAGTCGCCACAGGCAATTCAATGCATTTATGTCATTAGATTGTGCAAGAGTAACCAAAGACCAATGAAATGAGTGTTACATACAAACTAACATGTAGCTAGATTTGATCACACTCATGCATACATACATATATACATACATACATACATATATATATATATATATATATATATATATATATATATATATATATATATATATATATATATATATATATATATATATATATATATATATATAAATATATATATATATATATATATATATATATATATATATTATAAATATATATATATATATATATATATATATATATATAAATATATATATATATATATATATATATATATATATATATATATATATATATATATATATATATATATATATATATATATATATATATATATATACAGTAAGACACACAATTCCCAGACTAAATTCAGAATTTTGCTGAAATGACTCCAAAGTACATGGGAATACATTTTGAATAAAGCTATGGAGGTTACCTTGGTTCATGAATGAATACTTTGTTTTTGATTGACTTGGCATCTGCTTTACACACTGGACTTGCAAAAAAGTTGTTATGTGGGAGTTTTCAGTTTTCTAACTCCAAGCAAGATTTGAATGTATCCTTACTTTGATCGTCTCCCCGACCTCCTTCATCTTTAACCAAAGCTGCATCCCTCACTGATGTAAATGCTCGTTAACAAGACAATTGTAGCTGTTGAAGCTACATCGTTAATATGGCTTAGTCATAGTAGAGTGTTTTAAACCACAAAGCGTTCTATTTTCATGCCCATTGCCCAGCGCAAACATATTCTGGCAAACAAGTTTGAGTTCAAGTTTGTAAATGGACCTTGGGATTTAGCAGCATACAATGAATAAAAATGAATAGAATAAACTTCCATGTAGCTTGTTTCCCCTCATTTAAAATATATCCTCTCACTAGTCAATCACAGGGAACACAGTGATAAACAACCAATCACACTCATACCTTAGGCCGATTTAGGGTGCTCAACAGACCGACCTTGCATGTTTTTGGAAATTGGGAGGAAAGCAGGCAACCCAAAGAATACAAATGCAGGCGCGGCAGAACATGGGAATTCCACTCGGGAAGGTCAGAGCCTGAAGCAAACCCGGCGACTTTGCACTGTAAGGTGGACATGCTCGCCATGCCTCCAGAAGAACATTTTAATTCCGTGGTTATATCTGACATTTAGGGTTAATGAATCCAAAGTTAAGTTCCTGTATGTGATTAGCACAGCTCTACTGCTTGAATTCTTTAGTCAAAAAGATTTTGTGCCTTAAAAAATTGTGCTGCAAATTGTATTATTGATTGACTTTCCCTTTTATCAATCGCAATAGGTAATGCAGGCCACTACTGTACTCAAAAGCTACAGTACAGTAAACTACAGTATGGTAAAACATAGCACTAGTCTCACCACAACGAATTGTACGGACGGTTCTACTTCTCATCCTGTTGGAAATGATCAGGGCTTAGTATTACAACTCAGTGCCTGTAGCTGTGAGATAACTTAGCATGCTTTGCTGGCATGCTAATTCATCCCCACACTGGGGGACAGGGATAAATTATTATTATTATTTTTTTATGTCTCCAGCAGGCACCACATTTGAAGGAATGGGGGGGGGTCAAGAAGGAAAAAATAACAACATGAGGGTTAATGATGCACAGAGTATAAAGGATGGAGACAGTGAGGGATGTGTGAGAGGGACGGAGGATAAGATAAAATGTGCAAAAAGGATGAAAAAGATTAGATTAGTGCAGACTGAATGTAACATAGAGCTTCTTATATCGGTCTCTCTTCTGTTGATAATCATGCCTCCACTTTGACTAAGTGGAGTTGTCATTTTATACATTTGTGATCATGGAATTGCACTATGTCTTCGGTCATATCGGGCAAGAACTGCATTATGAGAGGTTTTTTCTTCCAGCAGCACAAAAGTGATGCCAAATCACAAAAAAAAAAATAAAGTTTGAATGATTAGGGCAAGTACTTACTGAAAGTAATTTAATTTGAAAAAGAAAATAAAGGCAAACGAGTTGCAGCACTTACATTAATTAAAAAAAAAAAAAAATCAAAATAAATAAATGTCCAAAATAATATCCATGCATCCAAGGATCTTTCCAATTCATTTGTAGAATTTGAACAATTTGAACTATCTTTCAAGTACTTCCAGGTCATCTCACTTGGATAAGATAGGAAAGGAAATCTCTTAGACAAATATGAGGCTCTGAAGAGGCCCTTTTATTTTCTGGAGTGAAGGAGATGGTTGTTCACTAGCTGCCTATATTTGCTTAAACTAACGAGTGAAACATTGCCATGGCATTACAAACTACTGGCTAATTAAACTGATCTGTTGTAAATAATGTGAAACAAAATATAAGTTGAACCCTACTTATGAAAAAAAAAAAAACATTTTTCATCAAATACTATTTTATGTGAGTGTTTTGGCTACGTTAGGAACATTTGATTCTATTTCGCAAGTGAGGTGGAAAAAGATTCTGAATAAAAATGTCTTGACTAACCAGTAAACATCCAATTATTATGCCAGGGTGTGGTTTTAACTTGTAATAATAGGTTGAATCTAGGTGACACCATTTTAACAAAGAAGCTTACATCTTTGACGAAAGATATTTTATTACTGAGTGGTGTCAATGCAACACTGTCTGAACTTTTAACTCTGCTTGATTTGCAGTGTGAAGATTTTACCTGATTTGTCCTCATTCAGGTGTAGATGTGAACACATTGGTCCAGCAGCCCCAGCCTGCTGTCTGTCTGTCGGTTAGAGGTCATCTTACGACATCTACAAATGCACAGCATGTCGCTGTCTGGGTATGGCCCGATAATCCCTCTAAAGACCTGGGGTTCTGTCAAAGCTAAATCTGCTGCTCACACCAATGCACGCACGTATACATGCATACATGCACAAGCTTGACATATATATATATATATATATATATATATATATATATATATATATATATATATATATATATATATATATATATATATATATATATATATATATATATATATATATATATATATATATATATATATATGTGCGCGTGTGTGTGTGTGTGTGTGTGTGTGTGTGTGTGTGTGTGTGATCAAACCTTTGGATATGTAAATAGGCTGACTTAGAAAATGGGTACATGGTGTAAATGCCAGGATTTCATCACAGATAAATCTGTTATTGTCTGGTGTTTAGGAGATTATAAAGCCCAGATTTATAGACACCAACAAATACAGCCATGTGTCATTCAAAGATGAACACTAGATTGCTTAAAGTTATCAGGACTGGTCGGCTTTAACTTCTATAGTGATTCAGTAGATCATAAGGGTGTCAGCTTTTATAGAGTGCTTTCTTTTCCTTTGTAGCTCTGCATCGCATTCTTACTTCACCTCCATCCAGGAATAGCCATTTCACCAGCATCTTCCTTTTTTTCTCTTTGTGGCTTCAGTTGCCTATTTCATTTGTATTACTCTTTTTTTTTTTTCTTTAAGTGGCCATGCTTGTCAATAAAACAATAGATCTTACAAGAATAACAGTGTGCATCTGCATTTGAATATTGCTGCTTGCTCTGTGGTAAATTGTTGCTGCCAATTACAGGATACCCAGAAATTTTGCACCACCCCAAGCTGTTCAGTCAGATTAAAAAAAAAAAAAAGATCCCCAAAAGAAAAATCATATTTGCCAAATGAGCATGATTTGCCAGTAGAGCATGATTTGCCAGTACTAATGATTTGATTAGCCAGCTATTAATGGCTAACCAATTAAAGTTTGAATCAAGCACAAAAATGCACAATAAAAACGATATTGTAAGCACTCACACTCGGATCAAGTCTTCAGCATGTCACATCTTATTGACACCGTGACCTGACCAGTACCGGACCAGTCTCTTAGTGACTTGCTGCAGAGCAGGCAGTTTGGTAGGACTAGAAATTAAGAGCAATTACCTAAATACACCTGAACATGGAGACAAAACAACATAAACATTGTCAAACCCTAAGGTCATGATAGTTGCTGGATGTCATAAAGTGGAAAAAATGCTTTAAAGAGGGGATGAAAAAATGTAGCAGTCCATGTTGTCAAGTGAAAAATACGTAAGGCAGGGAAGTTGTGAACTGGGGGTCCGTTGTATTAGTTTTATTAACACTGAGCATTGAGCACCTATTAAAACAAATTTTAGGAAACCAATATGACTTTCATATGTCTTTGAGTTCATTTGAAACACGAAATATCAATAGTGACTAAATCTTCACTGAACTTTCAGATATAAAACGGGATCAAGTCACAATAATCACTGTGAAATTTTTTTTCAGAAAATATTACAACAGGCAGTTAACTGTTATCTGACCCTACTGATTCAATAATACAATTTAGAAGAAAAAAAAACTGTATATAAAACTGTAAATGGCAACTTGCCTGCATTGACGCTGTATGTTTAGTGTCAAAGTTGAATCGAATGTTGTTCCAAATAAGATACTCTAAGCAAAACATGCATATTCAAAGCGAAACAATGTATAAATAACACCAACATGGAGCTTTTCATTTTTCATCAAGGTGGAGCCATAAGACTTACATCGCGGATGCTTCAGACGCCCTTCAGTTTAAGCTTGCCCGTGGTAGCTACTTGATTACCAGTCGTTGCACCTCGATGCACATTTACGGCAGTTGAAATGCTGTTTAATATGCTGGCACGATATCAACCTTCTAGTCGTGTACTATGTTTTGCCGGGCAAACAGCTAGAAACGTTGAAATAGTGATATTGGATGGGCCCAGAGTCATGGCGCTGGGCAGAACACTGCTGACATCTTGTGGGTGAATGTGAAATTGCATTTAGCATGTTTTTTTTTTTTTTTTTTTAATCTTATTTTTTTAATGCTGGTCAGTAGAACTTGAGGCCAGATATGATTAATGTAATGTCAGGCTTCAGGTCAGATCAAATTTGACCTCTTTGAGCATGTCTGGGTTTTTAAATGTGGGTGGTGATGTGGCTGGTGTTATCACCCTGAATCAACTTGTCATCTACCCCATGCCCAGAATGTAGTAGCATTATGTCAACCTTCAGCTGCTGTTGATACAGTTGTTGAGGAGATGCTATATCTCCTTCTACTGGATTAGCTCATGAGTGCGGAATGTTAAACAAGACTTGTCCCGTACAAGCTGTCCTTGACACTCAGTTGGCACTAGCTAAAACTTTCATTTAGAAACATTGATTTATTGGATTGATACAAATTGGGGGACGACAATCAGAAGAGTCAATCTCTTCTTTTTAAATATTTTCGTTCACAAAATCTTGACATTGAATGCTGCCTTCAACAATCCATTTTAAATGAACATGCCATTGTCATTGCGGGCTCACAGTTGTGTGAACATCCTGGACTGGAGTCAATCACAACATTTACATGTTATGTGGATTTGCTATAAAACACCAATATATAAATAAAATATCACATGGAATAAAACTATTCATCTTAAGTTTTTTTTCCTCATTATTTTGCCGTGATGCAATCTCCGGAATGAGCCTTAACTTTTGTCAATCCTTATATAAAACTAGATTTAAATGCATGTGCTATAGTTTGATAAGGATGACATTTCTTGCAAGTCTTGTACCTGTTAAGACTGTTTTCATCAGGCTATTGCAGTGAACAATAACCTTGTTCAGATACAGCTATCAGATTAGAGTTGTGTGTTAAAGAGTGTCTGTTGTGTGTTTACTAATACCAGGGTACTGATCCTTTAGCAGTATAATCAGAAACTGCTCGCGTCTTTTCTATTCTCTGCAACACATTGTCGGAATTGCACTCTGCGGTTGAGCAATATTGAATCAGATTCTGTTTTGTTTGAGATATTTTTTCCATTTTAGCTGGGAATAAGGTGATGAATATGATTATGTATTGCAACACTAACTTGCCATATATGCCAGACAAAAGTGGCTGTTTTGATTTTTTTGCAAACGTCTCCAAACCAACATATAGCTACAGAGGATTTACAGATACATCAAAATGTGGAATTTATGTATTAATCGAATGGTACTTGATCTCCTTGAGCCCTTTAATACCTACTGTATACCTAACTTGTTTCTTTTACACATTTATTTTCTCCGTTCACACAATCACGCTGTTACTCTTTTTCACATTTTTGTATACAGTTGTGCTTGTCATTCATATTGCCAGATTGTTTTTCAACTGCAGATGGTTGTCACCACTGGTAATTAGAACATATCACACGGTCCTTTGATTGGCAACTCCTCAGGGCAGGTTGTGCCTATACAACAGCGACATTGAAACAGGGGGTAAGAACATTCAGAGTTAATCATTTAGTCAAATGTCAATCACGACTCCTGAGTGTAGATATTCTTCACTGTGAGTCATTTATTAATGAATCTTAATCCAAAACTAGAATCTGTGACCTCATGAGATGAATAAATACACAGCCACATTGAAAAAAAAAAATCCTAATTATTCTGATATTTCAAGACACATTGTGATCCTAGTGTAGAAACTTATATGATGCTATTCACGACATACTACAGTCACAATGATAAATAATAAAAATTGGTTTTATGTAAATTCATCAAAATCATTGAGTTTTACAGAAAACAATAGAAAGTCCTTTTTTAAAAAATGAAATACATTTATGTTTTACACATAGGCTACATACACAGGCATACCCGTCACAACATTATTTCACGTGCAAGATTAGCATATGAGGATTAAATGACCAAAACATGTTCCCTTAGCATCAAAACATTTCATAAAATGAACAGTCTTAATCTTTTAACATTTACACATTCATGGCTGTGAGTTTATAATGTATAAGAAAAAAACAAAAATCCTAGATAGATTATTCCCGAGACAAAGAGATGTATCCCATGAGACAGTCCACATTGACACGATTTTCCAGTCTAGTGCAAGTCATATTCTGAGTGGCTGTAAATGGGATGAATAAACCCAAGTAAGTTCCCAGCTCTCAATTATGTAGGAGATGCATGGCACAATACAGCTGGATGCAGGACACACTACTGCATGGGAATATGCAGCAGCACAAGAAGGCACATTTTGTGGAATGTGCATTTAACCGAATGCTTTTTCACTAACAATTCATTTTTGCCGTGTTAAAGTTGGTAATTAGTGTTTCACCGCATGTAGTTACTTTCACTCTCAATGTTTTACTCGACTGAAACACTAGCACGCTCTTATGTTGAACAAAGTCTTTTTCGAAGATACTGTATTAAGCAGTGACAATGAATGAACTAAGGCAGTCTTTGTTGTGAAGCTTGTGTAGGGGGCGCCACTGAATAAGACTACTTCTATCTCAGTATCATTAAAATGAATTAAATTAAAAAGCATAAGCCATTACCCGTTCTTTGCCATGTTTCCAGCAGTGGCTCACAAGGTCACATTCATAGTTACTTGTCTATGTCATGGCTCATTAAAATTGGATGTGCATGCCAACTGGTTGGCTGTACTGTAATTGTGACTCATGGATACTGTCCAGCCCACACGCGATGTTGTTTGGTGTTCTGGAAGCCTAGCCGTCCAGTGCTGAGTCACAGTCGGTTCAAATTCGTTTCCTGACAAGGTCGAAGATTCATCTTTCACTGAGAAATGAGCTGAGTAAGCTTGAATCATGCTCTAAATTATGCATAATCCTGAACACTGCAACAGACAGGCATGGTTAACTTCCACATGGCTGACAAAAACTAGATTTATAAATTATAATCCTTTGGCATGCCATCACTTGAACCAGATCGTTCCCTTACTGTAAAACCTATTTTTTTTTCGAAAACGTTACACCAAACTGATTGTTGCAACTGGATCGGCCATTATTTAGCATTTTAAGCACATTTTAAAATTGACCGTAATGTCATCAAAGCACCTGTATTGTGGCATTTTAAACGTTTCACTGTTAAATGTAGGTATGTTTATGATCATTTATCACCTTTGATACTGTGGAGATTCAATTTCTTATGAAATATGAGTTAATTTGGTGGCTACATTTCTAAACAGCAAATAAGCAGCCCTTAAATCCTGCCAATGGGGGTAGTACTCAATGAATGACACACTTATGTGAAAACCCTGTTGTTTTCTCTGATAGGGAGGGGCTCATACTGAGATTGCAGCAATGAGCTGAAATGTGTGAATGGAGGGAAATGGCACTTTGGGGTGTTTTTGGTGAGGCAAACAATCTTTCATGGTTAAAAGCCCCAAAAGGATTAATTCTCCTTATCCTGGCACTTAAATTCACCGATCAGTCAATGAAGGTATTGATCGGCACAGCGGAAAAAAATTACAACTTTAAGTGTTTTTCACAAAAAGATTTACCTGCAGTGGGCTGCCACAAATCGTTTTGGACTGCATCTAAAAAATGTAGATGCCACCAGTCAATATCAAAATAATTTGTAATCGCTTTCATTGCTGCATTGGAAGCTGCCTGCTGCTTGAGTGGTTTCCTTGCATAGGTGTTCTATTTGATGGTTATATTGGTGATAAGATATAGCTAAGTATGCCCCATATCATAACAATTTTTGGAATGGGTCTTATAAATTCAAACAGTTTTTATCGACTTTTCTTGTCTTTGCAAGAATTTTAATTTAGAAACATTGCTCCTGGATTTTCAGAATTTTGGATTATAGCGCAAAAAGGCATTTTTGAAAGTAAACTCAACCATTTGCAGCATATACATACAATTCTTGAGTTTGGGTTTCTCTGTAGTTTATTCTTTTAGTGAACACGTTTTGTTTTAAGGTTGTTGATGGGTCGGAAATGACTCCATGTTATGTTTAAAGAAAACCCTTCAAAGCCAGGCAGCTAAATTACTGATTTGGCTGCAGGCCAGTCGCTCATCAGCTACATTGACAAGCACAAGAGCCACAACCCTACTGTATTGTGACTCACCAGCTGTGTTGGAAGTAATGCATTACAAAAGTAATGTAATTACTGTAAAGCATTACTTATTTTCTGTAATGCGGTACACACACGAAAAAATATTAATATTGTACTAGTTACAAATGAGAGTAACACAATGCATTTTTAGCCGCATTTTTTTTTTTTTTCCCTAATTCGCCAAAAACACAGCAAGATTGGAGAAGGAAAGTCCGGACAAAATGTTCACTTGCTGTAGTAAGTATCTGCTACAGCAGAGTTGAATGGCAGGTGGAATACAATACGTACACAGAATGGACATATGCCCCTCACTTTTAATTTGTCAGAGATAAAGACACGAAGAATATAATCGGATGTATACTTTGTGCGCGAAACCTAAAAAGCTGTACACTTTATGAAATAGGACTACTAATTTGACAAACCATCTAGAGCTGTGCCATTGTAACGTGAAGTTAGCAAAAAGCTAATAGCTCTCTCTCACTAAGGGAGGCCATTTAGACCTCAAGAGTTTAGGAGATTCGTCAGGAGATATGCTTCTGCTTTCCACAGTGGATTCACCAGCATTTGGAAACCTTGTCAGCAAGATCCCTGTTGCTACTAGCAATAATGACAGGGTATCTAACGCTACTATTCATTGTACAATTTCTAATAATAGTCTATAAATAGTTGTGGTCAATGTATATCAAGATGAAGCATACAAAAATTGTTTTAAAACAGTACAATAAACACAATAGCAATATTGTTGGCTAGCTATTACCGTTAGTAACTTGCCCAACACTGCTCACCAGTTACTGTATATCCAAGGAATAAGAGAGACTCCAGATCATTGATATTTTTTTCAGGGTAACTCAAAGATGGCAGACATGACATCTTATCCTTGAGTCTTTGGCACTCATACTTGACTTTGTGTCACTGACTCGAATATAACATTACTGACTGGAATGTTCACATTTTTAACCAGGATATTGCTGCTTTTTGTGATTTATTGGTGGGCATTGTTAGCCTTGTAACGCAAAAGCTATGAACCATCAACTTAGATTGCACAGGTGGCCATAAAGGTGTGATCTTCATGTATTTGCCACACACTTCTTTCTTCTCCCTGTCAGTTGAGTTTGTTGGCATTTCAAAGCTCCTGTGTGCGCATGCACAGTGGCAGTGGTGTCACTGCCAGTGCTAAGTTAGATCCCTGATTCTCTTATCTGTTTGTTAAAAGGAAAGCTGCTGACACAATAAACTGTGGCCAGAGACATAACAGGCCAAACACACATCAGCTGTTTACACTCCTCCCAACAAGCATCTGTTTCACCATGTAATGTATTCCCTCTTGTCTAGCCCACTGCTGAAGTGCCTGATCACATTCCCTGACTTAATTTTTCTGTCTGATTCTCTCAATGACAAGCGGATATGATGCCGCGCCGAAACAGACAGGAAGAGAGACAAGTCGGCCCACCTGAATAAGTTCACCTTCAGTTCACTTGTCACCACATTGACAGAAATGATGTCAGACAGAAATGCAGATTTGACAGTGACAGCAAGTGTTGGCGGATTCAGATATTAAACATTACTATTCCAAAACAAAAAATAACTTCAAGTACTAATTTGCATTTTCTTGAAAGGATAACTCTTTGACAAGCGTCTGTATAATTCTTGCCTCAGAGGACCTTCTATCTGTTAGAATGAATAGATGTAGGCCCTTTGTGCTGACTCATCTGTCTCACTAGCTTCTAAAGGATCTAAAAATATTTTACCAGGACATTAAAATAGAGGAAAAATAAATAATTTGATGAAACTTAGTTTTATCATTGTTTTTTCCTTGCGTGGCTCGGGCTGAATCTGGACAAAGTTTGAATGCCTGCAATGTCCTGTTATAATGCCCTTGTGAAAATTCCATTACTCCATCAAGGTTGATGGTTCACTGTGGCCATATTTTACTTTGTGGACAGCAGTTAATCCTGTTGGCTGTCTGGCTTTTTTTCATTGCTAAGAAGGTGTGTAAGCAATACATGTTGTCCTTGTTCACGTGAGTTAAGTTTTCTGCGGGACCTCAAGGATGAAAGGCAGTCTGCTTTACTCCGCTCTGTTCCGTGGTACGATGGTCCAATGAAGGTTTTGACATAATTCCGCCACAGGACCCCTAGTTTGGTTCACATGTATTACCATGACGGGTAACCAGGTTACTTGCTTATTTATATTCAGTCAGATTTGTGTAGCTTTGAGAAGTTGAGTAAAGTGTTCTGTAATACACTTTGTATGCCAGAATGGAAAAGTTGGTTCCAAAATAACACATTTTAGCCAGCTAGCAAAAGTGCCTATGTTGCAAACATGTTGGTGCGGTTTAACTATCTAATCATTTATTTTTGATTAGATGATTACAATGATGATGGTTACATTTTTGAACATAAGCACAGAAACATCTTGAATACCCAAAATAATGCAGATTCTCAGTCATTTACTATACTTGGATTGTGAAAATTTGAGTTTGCATTCAGTTTTAAAAGTCTGTTCTTCATACCTTTAATGAAAACAAGCGTAGTGTTGTCACACGGCTTCCACTCTTCAATTCAGCGTGTGCTCGTTGCATCACATAAAGTGACATTAGTCAAACCCGATCTTTTTAAAGCACTTCAGCCTGAGACGCCTTCTGTCAGGGTCACATATGAAATTAGCTTCCGAATGTGGTCTCAATCTCTCCCGCACAAATCGGATTTCATATGATTCATAATTGTTCACAAAGGTACAATTGATCTGTCTGTTTTAAATATAAGTTGAAAAAAAAATCAAGATCCTCTTTCTGGAATAAAATTGCGTTCTACACAATTCTATGTCTGTGTGTTTTTAAAGCACTGAATTTGGAAGTAAAACAACAACAAAAAAACACCTCAAAATGCAGTCTGTAGTTTTACATGCGACATTATTCTGGTACCTATTTTTTTCCCACGTCAATCAGCCTGCATTATATACACATAAGCAAAGGTAGCTAGGAGTTTATGTTTTTTCAACGTTAAGTTGTTTGCGTCCCTCAAAGTCTGTATGTGCATGTCCATGTAAACAATGTATCAGCTGGTGCATCTGTGTTTGTTTATCCGCATGACTTCATCTTTGTTGTCCCTGCGCAGATATTTGCAATCCCACACTCATTGTGTGTGAGTGGCCCCAAAAAATGTGGCATTTCATACATATTCTTAACTTCAGTGCAGCTGAATTCACATTCAATTTCTTAGCCCACCCATCCAGGACGGGGGCCGTTGTCTCTAACTTGAGAGCCATATAAACACACTTTCTCAAGGGGTAGGGTGGGGTGAGGGGTCGGTATTTTGAAATCCAAGTGTTCTTATCTCATGCACTATTAAGCAAGGCATTGGGGAATGTGGGTAACATGGTTTAGAGCCCGTCTGTCACAGCCTCGGGGTTTGTTGCTTCTAGAGCTGAAAGTTATATGCATACACACACGCACCCACGCACACACATCCACACACACACACACACACGAAGCATGCATATGTGCAGGCACACACAAAACTAACACTCATGCTTGCACACCTATTTCTCTCATTTGCCCATTAACCCACACAAACATTTGTGCTGCCTCAGGGCGCTATTACTCGCATCCACTCTGGTTTTGGTGCAAGTCAAAGGGGTCAACTGAAAGCTTCACTTGCAGCTTTATATGACTTATATGTGCTTCCACATATATTTGCCCTCTATTCCACTTTGACTTGAGGGCAAAATACAAAGCACCACTAATAACAATCTTTAAAAATAAGACATGATACCCTTAATGTGAAACTTTTTAGTGGTCATTTTGATTCTTTTAATTTTTTGACAGGTCTCTTCATTAAAAAAAAAAAAAAAAAAAAAAAAAGTACTTTGGTTGCTTGCACAGTGTATGCAAACAAATGGGAGTTATTCAAGCCTTCAATTTTTTATATGGCCCTTATCACAAAAAAGTCCCAGAGGCCTTCACAAGCCCACAATTGACGAATACTAACTACATTCCGAAACTGTGCACGTTCCAAGAGGGCAAGGAAAAACAAAAAAACAGTATATGGGAAAAAAAGACGAACCCTTGAGAAGGACCCGAGGATGGTGGGAAAACACCCTCCAGGATGACCAATGGTACAATGGATGCAGATTGGGAAACATTCAACACATAGGGCCTTGTTGTGGTGGATGGCTCAATGTGCAGCCAGTATAAAAATAGGCAAAACTTCATTTTTATTTCGCAGGTCTGGTTTAGCGTGTCTGTAATTTCGGTAGACGGGGCCTTGAGTACCTAAGGTAGAAAAGCGCTATACTAATATAAAGCTCAAGTAAAAACCTTTGTCCTAAGTAATATTTTTTTAGTGGCAAGGTGATGGTGCAGTGAGGCAGTCTGCGCAATGACTTAAAGGCTCAGACACAAAATTAGTGGCCCCATTGTGGTTGACACTGCAGCATTTCCTCCACTTAGCGAGATGAACCCAAACAAGTAAGGTGCAAAATACCACCTACTGGTTCCATCACTGGTTCTTTTTCAGCCTACTGACTGTAGTATTGAACTCACGTTTTGCCTGTATTTCATCAAGGACTTTTGTGAGCTGAGCTTGTGAATACTTCTCATGCCCATTGGTGACTAACAGATAACGACAGACTGCATGAAGTGCAAAATGAGCAGAAGAATCTACTACTGGGAGTCTCTTAACATTTGCCAACAGAATGTTGCCTTGGCAAAGAAACTGTTCTCTGCGCTCAGCGAGTGATATCGCTGATAAAATGTGTGTGCATAAGTGTGTACTGTGTTTTTCTCAGCCTTTTCAGAGCAACTTGCGTCTGTCGAATGGCCTGCCACGATGACGATGACTAAATGACTGTTACGTGTCATTAATTCCACTTTGTGCGTGTTGTATCTGGGAGAAATGGCCGGTGATCAATATAGCAATTTCATGTTGACATTAGACAGCTTTTACATTTGGGATCTGGTAGCAGCATTCCCATTGCACTATTCTGACACATGTGAGCATCTTTAAAGCAAAAACCCTTATCCCCAAACAGTCTAAGAAGGTGAGTCAAATCTCCTCACTCCAAAGTGGCTTTATCAACAAAGCTCTTTGTGAACTGGAGCGAGATGAAGAGTTGAAAGTAGCAACAGGGGGCTTTTTGTAGTTGAAAGTTTACCAGAATGGGACTTTGGGATCAAGGCCCAGCTTGCTGACTCTCAGCTGACCTAAGTCCATGCTGGGGAAAAAAAAAAAAAAAAAAGATATAGCAAACACTAGTTTTAAACTTAGGGAAGTTCATATGAGTTACTTCAGAGGCAACTAATTCAGTTGGCGGGATGAGAGTATTACTAAATCGACGAATCCGAGTTTTTCTCACTTCCTCTATGTTTGTAATTAGGGTTGTGCCCAAAAATTGATTCACGTAAGAATAGGGATTTTCATTTACTATCATTTGGAATTCTTTTAAAATGTCCCAACATCGTTGTCATCAACAAAAACAACTCTTAAAAAAAAAAAAAAATCTGCTTCCTGTTGGTTTTTGTATGATCACGCATGTCATTCAGGAAGTCAAGCTTGACGCACAAAAATGAAAATGGAAGAAATTAAACGTTACTCTTACAGTATAGTTTAAAAAAAGGGGTTTATCTACATGTGTCAAGGTATTCTATACCAGACAGAAGGGTTTTCAACTGATACAGCTGTGCCATAGCTTAAAAAAATGGATTCATAGAAAAGTCGACAGGACCTTGATCAAAACGACTAGAGTAGCACTAACATATGATGCATGGATGTCAAGAACAATATAGTCTTTTTGCGTTTTGCAAACTCATGTGATGCACGAAAGTCGTGACTGTGTAACGTTTCACTCCATTGATAGTGAATGGCATTAGACTGTCAGGATCGGGTGATCGTGACTGATAATGCTCCCAATTTGCTCACAAGTACACAAGTAACATTAATTTTAATATCTTGTTTGTCAGAAATGTATTGACAAATATGAATCTTTTTCATTTCTGCAACTGTCTTTCAGACATTAATATTGTGTTTCTATTTCCTGTAAAATAACAATGTATGGGCATGAGAAAGAAAAGTAGACAAGGTTGTAAGTTCTATCCTTTTTATTATGCAGATGCACTTTGTGTTTGTTTTATCTCATTTTATACTATTAAAGGTATAAAAAAGGTAGGTCGTTTCAAAGAGTAGCTGTTGTCCAAATGCTGTTTTCGAGGAGAGAAGGCATGTTCCTAAAATATCATAACAATGTAATAAAACAAAATATACTGTATCATAACAATGTAATAAAACACAATATACTGTTTTAAATGAATACAATTGAATCGTTTTGAATCAAGTATCATTTTGATCATTCTGAACTGAATCATAGACTCAAAAATAGGAATCAAATTGTGAGATAGTCCAAGATTCCCACTTGTAATTTTTTTTACACCCCTTCTTTGACTTCATCTTGATGAAGAAGGCTTTAAATAGATGGGCCAAAAAATGAGTCAAGATGGCCACTGCAATTTCAGCTCTCCGTGTCTTTAATTAACCACCTATTTGCCTCATCATAATTCCATAATAGCATCCCAAACTATTTTTACATGACCTGACAAGCCTGCCTATTGAATTAATTAAGCCCCACAGTTGCAATCACAGCCAAATTTTCAAGTTTAGGGATACCCTTAGGCTGTTTTCTACTTGGACATTTTTTAATCCCAGTCTTCTAAATGTGCGATGAGCAGGCCTAATTAGAGGTTGAATTTGTTGCTTTGCATTGGCTGCTCAAGTGAGCTTACAATCAACCCTAAAGCACAGGAGCAGGATATTTTGGTTTCCTAGTAAAATTGGGTTTATACTATCACCAGTGTTGCAAAACAGCCCATGCATGTTTTAACTGCCATACTTCTTCTGATGCAATTAGAACTTAGATCAATTAATGACTTATTCTACTTAACATTTACTGTTAGTCAACATTAATAATGTGACTTTTCTTGGTGTCAATTTCCAATACTAATACGCCATATATTGCATTGTTTTAAATCAACATCTTTAGTAACAGCAGATGAATGCCATTTGATTAGCACTGGCCATTTTTTTTTCTTTAGTCATAAAGTTACTATTTTTTTAAGTCTCTTTTTTAGTCATAACTTTCATGTGATTCATTCATCCATTCATTATCTTAGCCGCTTATCCTCGCAAGGTTTGCTATCCCAACACTCTATCCTCAAGTGGGCTGGACTGGTAAAATAAAGGCATATAACTTAAAAAGCAATTAGTGTTAATTGAATGTAGATTTTTGCTCTGCACACTGGCCTGGTTCCAATTAGCCTCCAAATAGCAGGGTTCAACTGTATACTGTATGCTGTCAAAAAGTACATTTAAAAAAGGTAAAGATACAGTTAAAAGGCAACAGGTAACTTCCTTTTGGATCCCCTATGTATCACAATATAGCAAATATCCTTAAGTTGAAACAATTAGAAATTTTCTACCACATATTTTCCATATGTTCAAACAATATATATTTTTTATACAATACATAATAAATAATCAAATAATACAATGAAAGACAAATATCCAAAGGACATGAAATGCCCCAAAATCTGTGGTTGGACAACTTTGCAAGGAGTAAGATGGTTCTAAAGTGTCTCATTTTGGACACATGGGACAATGGGAATCTCTTCAGGGCGATGGAAGGATTTTTATCTGCGCTGAGTAATAGCATTACAAAGCTAGATGCTAATGCAAATGTTCCACTTTGTCACTGAAGTGATCGGCAAACTATTTGGCACATGCAGGGCAACTGGTCACTTCGGCTACTAAGTTGCGGTGTGGATCTTTGCATTGCTTGTAAAAATGTTAGGTAATGGGTACGGTCTTATTCATTTTTTTTCAATGCATTACTGAATCATCTTGTGGGCTGAATGAAACCTTGTATGTTTGGACCATATGTTTGATACCCCTCAATTACTACTTGCCAATTATTAATATTTTCTTAAAAGTAGAGGTTTTTTAGTGAAAACAGAGAGGTGGGATAATAAGTGGAGGTCTGATAATAAATTTTGCTTGGAGCGTCAATTTGGTCAGGGGTGGCCCAGGCCTCACGGCATGCTGCTTTCTACTTAAAATGACAAAAGTGAAAGGCCTGAAGTTTGGCTCATTACTTCAATTCGAGTTATCCTCAAACCTCGCCTCAGTCCAGCAGGCTTTTATGAGGACATTTTTTTTTCTGACTCACTAGCACAGCTGAGCTGGGAAATCCGTCTCTCTTCACGGTCTAGTTAGGATGACTGATGCAAATATGTTGCTGCTGAGTCCAGACATTGACACCATCGTAAAACTGACCAACATACTTTGTGTGTGTGTCTGTGTGTGTGTCAGAGAGACAAAGTGAATTACCACCTACCAATTATTGCTCTTATTTTGTTTTTTTTTAAGTACCTTTAACTTTTTGAGACCTGAACAGAAATCATAAGAGATCTTAAGATACACTGTACAATATATGAGACATGTATGATACAATTGATACAGTGTTCCCTTATTATTTGCAGTTAATGGGGACCAGATAAGTAAATTCTGCAAGTAGGATTTAATTTAATAAAACCTTGTCTACTATTCTTTCCCTTGCCCAATGATCTCCTAATTGCTTTTATGGAGGCCAAACAAGCATGTATTTTTTATTTTTTTTTTACAACACACAACACACACTGCATCAGATCATGGTCTGCCACTGCTACTTCCCCCCTAAGCCTGGAGCGCTACCCCCCTCCATTTCCCTGCCCATTCACCACAATGCGAGTTTTCTTCAAGGGTTTAGCCTGTGTCATTCCCTCATGCATCCGCCCCCCCCCCCCCCCCCCACACACACACACACACGCACATAAAAATGAAGCACTGAGACTACAAAAAGTGAAGCGCGAAGTGGCGAGAGAACAATGTACATGGAGATTGGCACAGTTAAAAAGTGGAGGCTGTGAAAACAGCCAACTCGATATGTCACAAGTCAAAGTGGCATTTTCTTAAACACAATGTGCGAGTCACACTGTGCATACTGTTATACACATAATGTTGTGGCATTTGGAATGAGATTGATTGTTTGTTTGGTGTGGAAAAAAGACGTGTCATTGCTTAACCTTTTGTAATGTATGCTTGCTTATAACTTGGGATTTATTCATTTGATCATTCCTTTGTGGTTGCAGGTATTATTTGTGAGTGTAACAGAAAACAATAAACTATGTCATGTGACCATCTCCTTAGTGCTCTTGTTTGTATTCCAAGTGAGAATCTATGACTCTGCTGCTCGTTAACCTTTCCTAATGCAACCTGCATTTATTAATAACACATGGTGGGAAAGGTCAATCGATGAAAGTGAGCACGTGTTTGTTTTTTCACAGAGTGCTTATGAGACCTGTTAAAGATACCATACAGGTGGTACATACATGCTCGCACTGAACTTGTGGTGCTAAATTGAATTAGCTGTGAAAAAATAAACAGGTCTGATTGTTTAATGTTGTGTTGTGTGTGATATAAACACATTTACATGATATTGGGTTGTATTTTCCTGCATATGGATTTTAGTTAAAAAGAGCCTTTATGCCACTGTGGTCATGAACGCAGTAGACTTCGCTTTTCTCATTACTTTTCCGCACACTGACATCCAAACAAACATTGCAGATGAGGTTGTCAAAAAAAAAAAATGTACGTTGTCAAGTTTTGCTGAATAAAAGAGTAGATGAGTAATGAATTATATGAATTATATTTTGATGTCATAAAACGATGCGTCCAATGATTTGTCCAATTTGAAAGTACAGTATGCGTCCCTGTCAAAAATTATGGGTCTGAGAGCATGAGACCACTGTGTATAAGAAATGAATATAACCATATGAGTTTCTTTATTCTGACCCGGAGTGAAAATGATCATTTACTTAAGTTTTCTTGAAGTTCACAGTTTCCAATCTTGTGCTATAAAATATAACTAGAAAGTATAACATAACCTCAAAGGCACAATTTATTTAGTAACTTGTACCCCTGCTCTGAATTCAGGAATATGGAATGTGACAACATACCAGGCTGTGGTCAGCAAGTGTAAGTACTTACCAAAAGGAGAAACCACAAAGAGCAGAGAATGTCCCAGCAACAATTTGTCCTTTGTACACTTTAAGATCAGAAGTCAGCAAAAATAACAAAAATGATATGAGAGTGAAGATCTTCAGAAAATCCAGATTCAGTGATTAATTGAATGTCATTTCAAATGTACGTAACTTCATATTTACCATGTATGGAATTTATAGGTGAATATCTGGTAAAAAAAAAAAAAAAAAAGACACGGTAGACTCACCTGTAGCATTAACTTTAAGGCAACAAAACATTCCAAAGTCACCCTATTCTTCCTATTGGATTAACGTTCACTTTTAAACAGCCTGCTTGTTGTGCACATTGATGGGATTAAACACACACAAGCGTGAAAAATTCAGCTTTCATTTAATTGCAAACCCACCAGTGATAAACCTCAGACCCAATTTTGGATCCCAACTCATGTTTTTGGAAACAAGCCGCCACAACTCATTGCAGATGAACATTTCATGTTGTCTCGGTATGCAATTTCCAATCTGACTGAGGGCTGATAACAGCAACATTGCTGTTACTCATTCCCTCAGATCTCTTGCCTCCATCTCCCCTAATCAGATTCCTCTGGTTGGGTTATTTATCATCGCCAGCTCTGACTGTGAGTGATGCTCGGCTAATGGGTTTAGCATTCAAATCTGCCGGCTTGATGCGACAGAATCCCAACAAGGGTTGTCATTCCTGGGGCGGCAGCAGCCTCAGAGTGGCGTAAATAAGAAGGAAATAACAATCTTGAAATATTCTTTCATGGCAAGCTTGTTATTTTTAAATTTTGCGCATTCTGTATATTGTATTATTCTGCATTGGGTATAATTTGTATTGATTTAAGATATTCAAATAAAAAGGAGACCAAGAGGAAGAAAGCAAGAGACAAAGGAACACTATAACAACACTTTTAATGTGACGCAAGTTAAAATATTGAGGAGTCAGTTTGTATACAATGCTGAACTGACACCAACACAATGGGAGACAGAAACAAATCGAACTGTTTAACCGCAGTACAACTGTGTGCAGTTTACATTTAAGCATTGAAAAAGTCTTTCAATGAATCAGGTATTATGTTTGCCCAGGGTTGCCCAATCACATTCTAATGGTCGATCACGGAGGAAAGCTTTGGTAGAACGTATGAATTTTCATGAAACAAACGAACAAAAAAAAAAACAACAACCACAAACCACAGGTTTAAACGCTAACTGCAGATGCACATATACTATGGAACAGGTAATATTTAGAACACAATTAGTTTCACCAAAAGCAAATCTTTTATTAAGGTTACATTTCCATTTGTTATTTATGCAAGTACTTGTGTGTTTACATGAGCTGATGTGAGTGCTGGACGTTTACATGACAACGTCATTCTACATGCATTGGGGGGGGCATGCTCTATGTATGGTATGTTCAATCACACGGTTGTCACACCGATTTATACTATAAACCAACTGAAAAGGAATTCAAACTGTATTTTAATGCCCATGTGATATTGGAACTAGAACTCCTTCCTGCTTTTGTGTCGATGAATCATGGAAAATGAAGTCATACTGTAGCAATGTGATAATTCTTGCAGTGGTTGCCCTGTGTTGGGTAGCGAAGTATGATGTGTCTATTAATTTTCAGATTCATGAATACGATTTTCTGGAAAAAAAAAAAAATACTGACATCAGATGATCGATAGCTACGTGGAGAAGCAAAAGAAAGCAAGTGCTGTTCTTGCTCTTACCGGAGATGCATTCACTCAGCAGTACATCTCAAACCTGGAAATAAAAATAGAAATATTAATCCAATGCCCAAACAACAGAAACTAGTCCATGAGCACATTGCAGGGGATACATGGTAAAAGATTTGTAATTACTTGACAAAGCAAAATCAGAACAGCCCACGCAAATTACAGGCGTGGGAAATACAAATTTTACTGCACTGGCACAACGCCAGTACCAAGCAAAAAACTTTTCACCATGGTGAGTGCGTTAAACAGTATAGTGATGTTGAACTGTCATTCAAGATAACATTTAGCATTAGTCAAAGTAATAACACAACCACCATACTAGTGATTAAATGTGTTCTGAATAGTTCCAGGTGAGAATGAATTTCATATTTCATTTTTAGCAAAATTTTCATGTCCCAATTTCTGTGTTTGCAAATCTGCTGACCCTACTTATTAAGGAGTTTTCAAGCAATTTTCCTGCCCTTTTTCGCAGGATGATGCTACTCAGCTCAGCCTAGTTATTTGTTATTTCAAAGTTATTTGTAATCATTTTGGCTTTGCAGCATCAAACACTTTCTCTATTATGGCATACCTTAGGAAAGCAATGAATCCGGCTGAAAATAACATTTTTAGGAAGGAAATTACAGACATTGTTTAAATGTAGCGCATCCCAATGGTCATATTTTGAAGAGGTTTAACTTGTGTGGGTGCATTTTCTGTGAGGATTTTCTGTATAGTATAGTAGTAAGATCACCTGACAGCTTGTCTTAATGTTGTTTCATTATTTGTGAAGACAGAACTCTAAATTACGAGACACCTGCTATTCTATCTTAGACCGAGTTGAAAGCCGCATGTAATACTTGATTTAAGACCATAAATAAAACAAGAGCTGTGTGTCCATTTTTTGGCCTCACACTTTTTGCGTTTACTGTTTATGTGACTCTTGAGAAACTGTCTGAGACACATTGTTTGAATGCTCACAAGTGCGCTGCTTTAAATGTTTAGTAAGAGCAAGCTTTCAATGCTAGTTAATTAGCAACGTCCACAATGGCGCTTTAAGGATTAGACATAAATCCACTCCAACAAATGTCTGCATCATTTCAGACAAGTCAGGACATGTGCAGATGTTCAGTTGGTTTCTTGTCTTTTGATCTGTAGATGCCTGCAGACACATGTGCTGCACCAGTTGACCTGGTTTCCCTGCCTCCTTTTCCTGTCCCAAAACTGTCTGTTCGCACATCTGGATGACCTGATACGACATTGACGTTGAACAACTTGTTCAACAAGTACCTTCTGACAAGGTGTGAAAGCCAACGGGAGCAGCAGTTGTTGTGTGTGTTGCATGTGTGAGGGGCTACGTGGGGAGTGAGGGCTAGTTAATAGTGGTGACATGTCTCAGCTGATTTTTATGGTGGTCTGTAACAACATGTCAGATGAGTGCTTGACTTTAAAGGAGGGGAACACTGGATATTCCTCAATCAAACTTTACCATGTTAGGTAAATTTGAACTAGTGTTTCCTCTTCCTGGTTGATTTCCCCAGGGTTCTCTTTTCCAGTATTTACACAAATATTTACAAAAAATTCGAATGATTGCAAAAAATGCCAAATAATGCAAAAAACTCTACAGAAGCACAGGACACAGGATTGTCAAAGCCAAACAGCCAAGCTTGGTCGACCCGCATAATGCTGACTCCTATGCTGAGTATCCAGTGACAGACCGCGTACATGTTACGTTCAACATGAGGCTTTTCTAGCTGGCCTTACTGTCACCAAGTCCTGTTCTGATTGGCTAATGCTATCTGTTAATTCTATGTGCCCATTCACTCACAGAGGCAGATTTTATACAGCCTGGCGACAGAAGTGAGCCGAACTCTGATTGGATATAAACTTTAGCCTAAAACTACAACACTGTAAGAGACGTAACCAAATGAATATAACGACGCACCACTGCTAATAAGTCGCAATCGAAATTTGTGAATGAGTGCAGTATCTTGATGGAATTGTGAGATACACATTATTTGTTGTCTTCTTCTACTTCTACTTCTCCTCCTTGCATGCTGATGAGCTACAATAAAACATGCGTGGATGAACACACAATGTGATGAAATTTTTAAAATGTTTTCAGTAGCAATTAATGTGGCTTTATGGATGCAAGGGTTGGTGTGGACTAACTTGAATACTTTTGCTGAACATTTGTTGATGTCTTTGAACCTTATTGATGGCTTTTGACATTTTGGGAACTTTGAAGTGTGAAAGTTGAGTGAAAATGCTTGGCATTATTCAAATATCATGAATTTAAAATGTATAACTGTATACTTTGTAGCATGGGCAACAATACAGAGAGATGTCTTACAGCCCCTGGCTTGTTCTAATTAGCAACTGTACCGCATTTGGTTGTGTTACTGTATTGATTGAAGTTCACCCCTCAGGAGATCAGTGAGCTTCTTACTGTGAAAGTACTCAACTAAGAAGTACTCATCTGTGAACTCAGTTCACACATTTGCACAGTCCGATTCGTATTATACAGAAGTCAATAGAAGCAAGCAACGCCACAAACAAACAGGCAAAACAGTTGGCTTGTAATAATTAATCTGGTTACCGACAGTCATGATGGTTCTCGTATCACCAGTGACATGGACTACACCCATCACGATTTGTCCTTGAAGGGTTTCCTGTTGATAATCCAAGCAAAAATGAAATTATATGTAATTGTCACAGTGCCTACATTTTCATTAATCAAGCTTGCGTGTTCATGTATCATTTCGAGTCTCTGTGTGTGGCTCAGCGTGAATTTACATCTCCTATTCAGCTGTGTAATGACCTTTTTTCCAGCTTTGACTGTTAATTGGAGTACTGGCAAATCACTCCCTCACACATTCACACAAGTGTTGTAACGCAACCACTGCATCATACCACACCTTGTCAAGGCCTACTTGATTAACAGGTTGTTCAATGTCGAAAGGTGCATCGAGTTATCCAAAGTCATTGTCATATTTCAACCGCTCTAGTACGCTAGTGCTTTAGATGTTTACATGTTTGTATCACTCTGTTTACTTGAGAGTTGCCATTAGTTGATGTTGATGATCAACCAATGAGAAACAATATTAACCATACAAACCGAGTTTGAACCGAGTTTGCCATTCCTTGCAGTATCAAAACTGTAAGGCTCATTGGAGTGTAATTTAGTCTGCTGGTATGAGTCAATAGGTTCACATCAAGTATGATATTATTTTTTTTGAACTTTATGTGAAATATATTGTTTAATTGGCACCACTGCCTGAATTCAATTTCTTACCCTTCAATACATAATTTCAGAGATGAAACTTGTATATATGGTCTGTTTACGGGAAAGATGAACAGACAGATGTGTGATTGTGGCATTGGTTGAAGCCATTCACCACCGTCTGTGCTCGTGTGCAATTTTTGTGACAAGAAAACCGCAGATTATTGCACATGAAATGTTATTCATACAAAGCAGCTCTAGCGTGACTATCCTCGTGCTGCAGCTCTCAGCAGCCTGTTGGAGAAACAACACACAGCAAATCCCAGTGAAAATAACGTTCCAAATCTCACCCGAGACATCCTCGCTCATTTTCTGTTCTTTCCTAAGGTCACTGTCGGGGTTTGTATCAACAAAGTGGTGCTATTTTATTTTAATAGGGTAAAACATAAAAACGTTCGGCATGTAAGGACACAATTTTTAAATGTATGCCCACTCCCACTTGTCAAATGATTTAGCTTATGTGAGTGAAAGGGGATAGGACTTACATTTTCAGGTGACAAACTCCAAAAGATATCATGACTGAATGAATTTTCATTACACTTTCAGATGACAAACTCCCAAAATATCATAACTGAATTAATTTTCAATACTTCATGTATATTTCATCAAGTGTGCAATACTTAATGGCAAATAAACAGGA
Source organism: Hippichthys cyanospilos (assembly GCF_059441005.1). NCBI lineage: Eukaryota > Metazoa > Chordata > Actinopteri > Syngnathiformes > Syngnathidae > Hippichthys > Hippichthys cyanospilos. Next base: position 30,780,535 of record NC_142371.1, read on the forward strand.
AATGTGGAACATCCATAACATGAGCTGAACTCAGTTTCAATATTTGCGGTAACCTTTTTGTTTTGGGCACTGACTGGAAGAATGACATCATTGCAGTCAAAAAATGCAGCTTGTGTGCTTTGTACTGCTGCTCCCTCTTGCTGCTACAGCAAGGAACACACTCAGCTCAGTGTGTCGATTCAGCCATGTGGTTCAACTGTGACTCACGCCACACTAATATGTACGGTTCTGGTAAAACAGGTTCAAATTCCAGGTTTTTGAGATAAAAAAAAAAAAAAAAAAAAAAAAAAAATATATATATATATATATATATATATATATATATATATATATATATATATATATATATATATATATATAGAGAGAGAGAGAGAGAGAGAGAGAGAGAGAGAGAGAGAGAGAGAGAGAGAGAGAGAGCATTCAAATTCACGTATCCCTCGTCTTGCATCTGATCTGGAGAGAGAACTCATATAGGAAATTGTTCCATCTAAATTTTCTCAGACATAACTTGAGTAAGAGTGACATGCTTTATAGCAATTAACCTTTCTGTATACACATTTTGTTGGCCATGTGACCTGAACATTCGTTTTGCTGTAATAATTCCTACCTATACATATAAATTAAAAAGCACCACCTTGCATTCCATGGCTCCTGAATGAATACATGTCTGGTAATGCATAGCTGGCAACAGCACAGGTCATGGTGCTTGCAAATCTCTATATTTCAAATAGATTTATTTCCTTCAGAAAGAACAGTGACTACACAAGTGGTAGTTGCCAAGCAATCTGTAACCAGTGCCTGTTGGGTTGGCGCATTTATTTAGAAATCATAGAAAATGTGGTCAAAGCAGTCCATACGCATTTTAAATCTCTGACACTCGAACCTGAAGTCAACAAATCTTTTCAACGTAATGTGCATACTTTTGTAAGGATTCTGTCTGCAAACGTTCCTGTACAAAATACCCATCCATATCATGTCCTCACATAATGGTGAGGCTTATTTATTAAATGGTTTTCTGAAACATATCCTTCAAAAGTACAAGACGTGTATTTAGCTGTGAGCCATTTTGTCTGAGCAGGAGTGGACAGCATTTCATTCCAACCATGGATTTGGCAGAATAGACTGATGAAAGAATGGCTTCTGTTGCAAGGAATTGACGTTTCTGAAATCTGCTTCGACTTTTTAACCCTGATGTTCATTGGGTGGAAAAGTCTCCCCATTTGATCTGTCTAAGGTTCTCATTTGCTCCCATATTTGTCTGTCACTGTCGCCCTCAACACCACCTTTTTTCTGTCTCATTACCTCCCTCAAACCATCCACCCACCCCCACCAATACCGACATACTCTCACAATGCTCTTCTTCTTTTTTTCCCCTCTACGCCTGCGGTCATTTTCAGTTGGTGACTGAACTGACTGGCTTGTGTTTGTTCAAAACAGGAGGAGGATGAATTTAAAAAAAAAAAAGGGGAAAATGAGCTCTGCTGAAAAAATGAAACATGGCTATAGAGTAACTGGATGTGAAAAGGGCCATGGAAGATGAGAAAAATGTATTAGAGAAAGATGGGGATGTGGGGCTCATCCATTTTACAGCTAGATATTTGCTTGATGTTAATCGTGACCTGCTGATGTTCCGTTCACCTGTTATTGTCTACTCTGTCCTCTCTAGCGTGCTGTCTCACTAAACTTGTAATACAATGAAGTCTGCTGTTAGCTGAGCAGGGCCGTGATACAGTTTGTGAAGGCAAGCCCTGATCTGGTTCGAGTTTCCACTGCTGGGTGTGATGGGAAGGTGATAGCAGCACTAGTCATCTAAAGAAGGGTGACACAGGGTAACTGGCCTATTTATTGAACAAAGATCAAAGTGATGTCAAAAACACAGAGGGGATACTGCATTACCAATTATATATTCTAGCTCAGGGATCAGCGACCCAGAATGTTGAAAGAGCCATTATTGAAAACAAAACAAAAAAAACAATCTGGACTCGCAAAAAAATGGATTTATGTAAGCCTTATATAGAAGGCAACACATGCTGTAAGTGTCTTCATAAGCTATATTAGCCTACTATGAAAATGACTAAGTCGGCTACAATAATGAGCCTTCATGAGTAAATGTTTGCTTTCCCTGCAGCGCACTCAGCAAAGAATGATACATCATGTGACTTCTCTGCTGTATGGCGCTTTAAGTTTAACTTCCATTAAAATACTAATTTATTATGTTTGATGCATTGATGAAATTACAGAAAGACAATTTAAAAATCTGAATTTTTGTCATCATTTTTATTTTGAGGATTTGAAAAAATAGAACACCATCCTCGAACCTGAGCAACAAAACACAATAATATTCCTGTGTGTTATTTTAAATACTGTATTGTCATTTCTGTTGGTGTTGGTGGGTTGTTGGTTGTGGCTTGGTATTGGGTTTTCTGCTCTTTTTCTGAGGTTTTAGTTGTGTTTTTGAGTTGTTGGGTGTTTCTTCATGTGTTTGGTTCATGTTTTGTTTCCCTCATTTCTGTCCTCATCTGTGTGATTGTATCCACCTGTCTGCATCAACATGCCTCCCTTGTGTTAGCCAGTCATTTACAAATAAATGTACCAATAGAAGCTCTCCATCTTTGGTCCCATCGCTTTCTGAATATGATAATATTGTGTTGTAGGCCCATTTCTGATGTCTGACTTTGCCATATGCCACTCTACCTCTGTGTCTCCATGTTATTTGAGAGGAAATTGTGAGGAAAATCCCCTTGAAGGACTGACCCTATGGTGAACCTTTGCTTGCTTTAACAGATTTCTGTAACATGAGCCTTTCTTTTCACAGGTCCCCTCACTTGTTTTAATGCGTAGTGTCTTTTACCGCAAATAGACGGCAGTAAAAAAGATCAGGTCCAGCTCCATCAATGTGATTTGATGCGTGCATTCAATGTATTTCTTCACTGTGGTGTCATTGATATATTTGGTGATTATGTGTCTACATAGGGCCTGTTTGTGAGATAGGGTTAGCTTTAGTGGCAATAAGGAGTGCAGAAGAATACATTGTTTTGGCCAGGAGTATTGTCAAAGGCAATTTGAACACGAAAGTGGCTCATGCCTCTGTCTCTGAAATCTCAAAAGTGCTTATACTGTACATTAGTTTGCAGTTTCCACCTGGTGAATGTTGTTCTACAAGGAAGTACAATTTTGTTGGTTGCAGTTTTAAACCAATCAACAAACATTAAAGTCTTATTTTCCTTCCTACATTTTATATCACATGCCACAAGATGGCTGAGGTGAAAGGCCTGTTGGTTAGTGCTTGACAGCGACCAACTTGCGAGCACTGTTTCTTTATGCAACAGTTAATTAACATAAATATTTTCATCATGATTATTAACCCTCAAATTCACAATGAAGGGGAAGGTCAAAGGAAGATATTCTCATTGTGATTGTACAGTCTATTATTAGTCCTTGTCAGACCAGTGTGCAGAGAACAGCCCCTTTGTAGGGCAGAACATGAGTGATTATTGTGACTGTGAGCAAATTCCAATGGTCTAAATGAAAACGAGTATTACGTGTAGTTCTTTTAGTTGATGAAAATTTTAATAATTACTTTTGTGGGTGCTAAACGGCTATGGGTATTCCGTAAAGGTACAAATAAAAAAGTAAGGACTCCACAATGCAAAGATTAAACATATGAAAAGACATTTTGAAGGAACAGGCCGTGCAAAGATGGACATATGAGTTTATACATTTGGAAAGGGGTTAGATATTGGAAATGGCTGGAAGAAAATCTTTGGTGGTGAAATATTTGACACGGTTGGCTGCCTTGTGACAACCCAGCCCAATTGGCCATGCGCTCTCAATTACTATCTGGCTCCATGTTGAGTCTCTCCTCTGAAAGTAAAGCCTGGAACACGCAGGATGTGTGACTGTGCTGCCTTTGTCCGGTTTTTAACCAAGAACTACTAAAAACAGATTGTCTAATGTTGTAGAAGCTTATCCCATAATATTATCTTGTGCTCTCTGGTGTGTTAAAAATGATTTGTCCTGATATTGGCATCTGAAATAGGGCTCAACATTTATGGATCATAATCCAATTCTATTTTTATTTTTTTATCCAGTGGACTTCAGAAATGCAATACAAACTTTTTGTAGTTTTCAATAATTCATTTTAGGATACAGGCATTATAGGATACCAAGGTAAAGGCAAATCAAGGATTAATTAATATGAACGGTAGTTTATCCACCACAATAAGTAGAACATGACTAAATACTTTGATGTGCCATTTGGTAAGCATGCACCATGACAAAATAATGATGCTACATGTATACATTTAAATTAAAATCACTAGCTGTATCATTTCCTTCAAAACATGTTACATAAAACATGAGTAAACAAGAACTGCACTTTTTAATCACTCAATTTCTCATAGACAGTGATTACAAAACAAATAAAATAAATAAATCCAGTGTCTTTAATTAGCTGTTGTAATTAACACACTACATATCACCTCATTTCATATTTCAACAAATAAACACCGTGACCCATGACCTATCTTTTCATCCATCTGTTTGGTGCAAAATCAACAGAATTCATCCTCTAAATATTTAACAGCTCTTCAACTGCATTTGCCATGGCTCAAGGATGCACACTGTCGTCTACGTGCATGCGCTAACTTCAGAGACATGTCAGTCAAAGGAAACACCTAATCTTGCGAGGAGAAAAAGATCAATTATGTTAGATACTTGTGAGATGAAAACCTAATTTGAATGTAGTGTGACTAAAAGCTAGCATGGCAATGTAACTCTGTGAATCTCTTCCCCCGCTCTGACCAAATTAAACTGCAGTCTTTGCGATTGCAAGTGAAGCTTTTTCAAATCATGATTATATTGTAAATGCAATTAATCGTTCAGCTCTAGTCTGGAATGTGTCGAGGCCTACAATCTTAAATTGATCAGGTTCAATATTCTTGGTCCGAACGCAGCACAATTGTTGGAAAATTAACAATAACGCCGTTCAGTGGACTTCATAAATGGAAGACCAATTCATGGAAATGTGGGAAGCTCTGGAGTGCTTATTTAACGTTTTTGTTCTTTGTCTCTGATTATTTTTGTTTTTGTCTTCTCCCATGTGGTTTCTTGTGTTTTACAGTTGATGCTGTTTCTTCTTCAATGTCTTTTTCTGATCACGTTTGCTCATGTAATATTTCTTACTTGTAATTCGGCGGTGTAATAGAAACTGTGTGTTTGGTGAGCTGTGGAGATTATTGGCACCACTACAGAATGATCCAAACTATTAAATCTGTGACTTTATGTTAAGTTTCAGATATGTCTTTCTCTTTTCTTTTCATGTGCTTGCATCTTTCCTTTTTTCAATGGAGAAATTAGTCCTAGAATTTACACAAAAAATTTGCAGGTTGAAGCTCCATGGCGCCATTGTATCTATAATCACACATCAGCAGAGCTCGCATAGTCTCTTTTCTCTGAACTTTTTATGCCAAATGACAACATCACTTTTTTAATGCATCGGTGAAATCTTTTATTGAGCTATAAATGATTTACAGTTCACAGTAATAAACAAATCCCAATAATTCATCATTAAAGTTAGGCGTTTGCCAGCATGACTGGAGCAGATTGTACTTGACGTCAAAATAGACATTGCTTTAGTAGTGCTCCTTTGCGTTGACTCTTAACAACACTTCACAAAAAGACAGACATGTTGTATTTGGTAAAAACACTATATTTTGAATTGATTTTGAAACAGTTGCAATTTTTTTTTTTGACTCATTGATAGTGAAGTGTTTCGTTTGGATTCCACAGCCTACATTGAATCTGTTCCATTTCAATGAAGAGCTGCTGTCTATAGGTGCCCTATAATTGATTGGCAACAATTTAGGGTGGAGTCTGCCTTTGGCTCACAAGCGGCTGTTATCCAGCTTCAATTTTCAACAACTCTGAACAAGATAAGCAGTATAGAAAATGGATGGATGTTTGATAATGGAAAAAGTTAATACAAAAGTTCTGTCGCCATGATGTCGGAAGATAGCAGTGCGTCTAATTCCTTTTGTGTGTGGGTTGTGTGAATGTGTACGTCTACACTTACTTTTGAGAGTGGTGTGTGTTATGTCAGTATTGCACCCTCAAGGCAAATAGTCTCTGTGTGTCTAACCATTTCCACAGACAATTTGGATCATCTATTTGCTAAGATTAGGGTCAGACACATCGGTCCGGTCATAAAACAGCTTAAATTGTCTGATCATTTTATGTTCTATTACAGCTCCGGCAAGATAAAATTTTGCTCGTCTTTGAATGTTTTGTTTTCTTGTACAAGGAATACTGAACTGCTACTTGTGTAGTTATCACAAAACATGGATATGTTCGGAAAAAACCCAAACCAAACCAAAACAAAACAAAACAAAACAAAAAAAAACAACAGTAAGTAGGTATAGCTTGGATGCAAAGTACGCATATTTTATTAAAATGGTTATTTTTGGATGGATCTTCTACTGCTTAAGCCAGGATCTTTCATTTGAGGAAAGAAACTATGTTTTATTCATCTATTCATCAACTTTCTTCAGCCACTTATCCACACTAAGGTTGTTGGCGCCTAGCTCAGCCTTCTTAAAGCAGTGGGCGGTGGACACCCTTAATCGGTTGCCTGCCAATCATAGGACAACTGTATTTTATTGTTATTATTTTGACCTGATTTTCTCAATTTTGTCTGCCACTGTCATTTTAGGTGGTTAATGTGCACCTTTGAGCCACAAATCCAAATATCAACATCGATGACTGCTCTGAAGATGGTAAGCAAAATTAATGTCTGTTTTCTGTTACATTCTCTTTTTTACCCCCCCCCCCCCCCCCCCTCCCCCCAATCACACCAAACAATGCACTCATGCATATACTTCATTCAGGGCAAAATATTTGGGTAATTAATGATTAATGATTTTTAAAATTTAAGATATCAAATACTGTCAGTCCATTCGAAATAATGCTATGGCAGTAATAGGTTCTTGTCCTCATGCCAAATGAATTGGACGTTGTCTTGGCCATATAGACTGGGAAGGAAAAACAATAAAAGACAACTTTCATGTTTTTAATAATGCACTGCATTCCCAGGAGCACACCTTCACCATGTTTGTTGCTGAGAATTTGATAAGGTACAGACTCAAGACTATGATTCTGTCAAAAAAAAAAAAAAGTCTGTTTGCCTTGCACATTTTCTTTCATTATGCAGCTACTGCCATGCCCGAGTACAGTAGTGAGCAATTAGATATAGACTTTTCCAAAATGGCTTTCTTTTTGGTCAATGTGTGGGTGAGAAGGAAACATCAATGACAAGTAAATGAGTGAATAGAGGAGGAAAATATTTCTGTGATTAAATTATGCCTATGCGCTATTGTTTATGACTTGAAAGAGATCTTTGCCATCCTTGGACTGTGCTTTTGGCGTGCACTATTTGTGTGAGTTTGTGTGTGTGTTAAAATGCATGCTTGAAATGAGCTGAACCCTTAACCTCCAGTGGTGCATAGACTTGGCAAAGGTAGAACATTGCTATTGGCAGAAAGGTCTGGTGTGTGTGTTTGTTGTGCTGTGTGTTGCTAAGTGTAAACTTTATCTTGGTTTGCTTTCAGCTAGATGGGAAAATAGAACCGTCTAAAACAATCAAGCCAAGACCACAAAAGTTTCAAGTTGTTTAATTTTTTTAATACATGAAGAAAATGTCATGTGATGAGTACAAAATTGAGGTTCTCGAATATATGTATGCCAAAAGTGCGCTGGTTTCCCATCCATGCCCTGAAGGAAATTCAAGTACTAAACCACTGCTCGTCATTCTACTTTGAGTCATGGTATTATACAAGGGTGTTTTGGCAACAACACTTCACTACTCTCAGGCTGTGCGCTTGTGGCTGTGAGTGACAGTTGTGCGCAAACCTATGTGTGGGAGAGGGTTGGGGTGTGAGCAGATGCATGCAAGTGACAGCACAACCCTACTTCAAGGAATTCACTTACTGAGGGGTTTCATGGGCCCCATCCGCCATGGTGTATACACACAATGCATATATATATATATATATATATATATATATATATATATATATATATATATATATATATATATATTCTGTACATCCATTGTTGGGCAAGTTACTTCAAAACTGTAATTCATTATTTATTACTTATTGTGATCATTTCAAAGTAATTACATTAAAATATAACTGTCTTTGAAATGTAATGCATTACACTACTGCTGCATTACTTTTATATTACTCTCACCTCCATAACTGGAAATGTGGCTTTGCCTTTATAAATTTATCCATCCATTAAACATTATCCATCCACTGAAAGGTTGGTTTAAGCCTAAAATCAGGTCAAATAATTTAATCTGTATTCTATTGTAAACCTATATTTATCTCTGACTAACTGAAAATAATTTTGTGTACATAGGGTTTGGGTTAGGGTTGTCCATATTCAACCTGTGGTCTGCTGTTGCCACATTCAACTCTGCTGTAGTAGATACTAACAGAAAGTAAACATTTTGCCACGGACTTTTCTCCTATGATCTCGCGGTGGTTTAGTTAATATGTCAACCTTGCTCGTAAAAGTTTGATGGGCGGGTCCTAACACCTGATTGGTTACCCTGCTCCTTAAACCAAGACAGAGCAGGGTAACCAAACATGTGTTAGAACCCATCCATCAAACTTTGACAAGCGAGGTAGACAGAAACTAAATGCAGGAAACACCGCTACAGTGTGTTAATAAAAGTGTCAAACTTTGTGGGCGGTGCCAAAGCCCGTTTAGCTCAAATCTCGTCTGATCCAATGCTTTGGCTTGAAGTGGTTGAAAACATGACAGAGACCTTTCCTAAGCTTTCAAATGAGTTAGGTAGAGATATTTTAGACCTTGCTGAGTTTGTGAAACATTGCCTGCACAAAACAATTTTCTACAACGTAAAGTGGAGGAATGTATTGAGGTTGAGTAATTTCCACACTTTCTGATCACGACATTGAGCCTAACGTGACCCAAAGAACTATGTACATTAGTTATATCCCCTTCTCTGGCTTGCTTTGAGGACCAGGGAAACCAATCAGGTGTTAGGACCCGCCCATCAAACTTTGACGAGCGAGCTTCACAGATAAACTGAATGCATGAAACGTCGCAAAAGTGTGCCATTAAAAGTGTCATTAATTAAATACATATTTCATAAATTAATTAAAAGTGTTATTAATTAAAAAAATCTTCCATTAATGAAATAAATTTGTTATAAATTAAATAAATGTTTCATTAAGTAATTAATGTTTTTATTTATTTAATGAAACACTTAATGAATTATGAAAACATTTTTTAATTAATGACCCTCTTAATTAATTAATGAAACTTTTAATTTATTTAATGACACTTTTATTAGTTATTTAATGGTACATTTATTTATTTATTTTGGCACTTTCGGTCCTCCATTATATGGGCAACATTTTAAAAACAATTTTTAATACATAAATCTTTCTTTTGGTAAATGTTTGTTGGGTTTATGAATTTGAAATTGATTACAATTGTAACCAACTCGACTGACTGAAATACATTGAGAATGTATTCATGGGCCATATTGCCCAGCCCTACATTTGGCACAGAGGAACCCCTGACAGTGAAAACCCAGGAAATCATATCCTCAAAGTTTGATTACATTTCCCCTAAAAATTTTGAATGTAAGTTGGACAAAATACGTTGTGGGCAACTAGGCATCATGCATGACCGATGCACGTTGTATAAAAAGTTAGAATCACAAAAGGGTTGGAGCTTAGCTGGATTACTTCAATTAGTAGTGTTTTCTATCGGGAAATTTCATGTGTGATTGTGTGCAGAGATTCCTGTGTCTTCTAAAAGTGGTCTTCAGGCTTTAAAGATTTTCATAAGCCTCGTTCATTGGATTTGTCTGTAATGCTGCATAAGACATGGCTAGTACCTGTGACTGTTAAAAATATCAGATGGAATTAAAATACATTCATTTGTCTCAAGAATCCAATTGTGTCCGTTAGCGAGCCAACTTTGAATTCAAAGCAGGTCACCACTCACAATTATTACTCAGTATTAATTCAAAGACAATTTCTTCCAAACTAATGAATCAACTCATTTAAAAAAATAAAAAATAAAAACCAACACCACTAAGTCTCTATTTATGCAGGGCCAAGAGGAGACAGCCTTTTTAAAAGCAATAACAAGAAAAATGTAGCTTGGTTCTGACATCAAAAGAAGTGTCATATAATAACACGATCATGCAGAGGATTTCCTCTTCTTCCAAAAGTCATAAAAGCTGCAAAAGACTACCTGTCAAGACATTTCAAGTTTTAGTGCTAACTGTAAAACCTCTGCATATCTGTCATGTGAGCGCTCCAGCAGCTCTTGTGTTAAGCCATTAAAAGGTAATAGGCCTGATGATGTCGATCTGATTCGGATAACAGTCTTCCATAATATTTAGACAAGAAACATGAAACACCCAGTTTACTGAAAACAATTCGTGTAACTTGCTCATTTGTCATCCGATTTTCTTTTTTTTTTATTTAAACGCCAAAATGTGTGGTGTCAATAAAGAACAGAAATCCTTTATATTTTTTTGGTTTACATGCAATGTTGCTGTGACTACCAATTTCTACCTATTGTTTTTATCTATGATAAAGATGGTAATTTCACTCAGATTATTTTTTAGATTTTTTTTTTTTTTAGATAACAGACATGAATCTTTTTTTTTCAAACATTTGTTTATGTATGAAATAGTGACATCATATTCACTACTTCCGCATAAATTGCAATATTCCCCAGAGTGTTACTTGTAAAATTAAAAATTCAAAATTGACTTTGATTGACAAAATTATTGGATGACTGTATTCGCCTCATACATGACAATAAGGGTGAAACAACTCGAGTTATTTGAGTACCTTGTTTAAAAAACAAAACAAAACAAAAAACACTCAAGGCGAAACCCTAACCTGCTCATCATGTATGTGCACAATGTCAAGACTGACTAGACATGTCTCCCGGATCCTGACTGTAGGTGGGGCATTTTTGATGCCGTCACAAACTGCTGCTACAGACATCAACAACACAATGGTTGTCCTTAAATTCAAGTTTAAATATTTAATTAGGGATAAACTATATTATTATTTTTGAATTACAATCATTATTATACAGGGTGTTCCAAAAGTCTTTGTCATTGAATTTTGTCATTGAATTGAAAACTATTAAGGGTAAAAGTGCATCTGACATATTCTGGGGGGGAAAAACAAAAAAAAAAAAAACACGTTTTACATGAACTGTTCAAAGATACTCAATGAGAGCACCATTGGTCAAAATGCACACATCAAGCTAATAGTCTAATACATGCCAAACACATTCCGGTGATGGTCGCAACAGTTTCCGTTATGAAAGAAAATCATTAGCATTACTAAAAAAGAAAATTTCACTTTAAAATTGTACCAGTTTCATGCTGTTATCATTTCAAGATATGAGAACATATTATTATCTGTGTACGGTGTTCGAAAAGATTGAGTCATACAATTTACAAATATCACCTGATTTGCTTATCGATACTCGTAGGGCTAAATTCACTGATTTAACTGATTGAGCTCAATGGTGTGATATATATGACATGGAATATTTTACACTGTATTTGGTGATTCAGTACGCCTTTGGAATATTATCGGTTAACAGTGTCTAACTTGAATTATGAAGGTAGGAAGGACAGTTAAGCAATTTTGAATCATGTTACTTCCCAAATAATTTCTTTGAAATAAGCTGAAACCAACTCACATCCCATACTATTTTATTCTACAGGTGGATCCTAGAAAACATTTTTGATTCTTTATATATGATGATCAAATAACTGTTGAAGGATCTGAGACTTGTCACTTAACAACAACTAACTCAGACAACACCTAATATTGGAGCTAGAAAGAATGGTGCTTCCTCTTTAAAATGTCTGCGCAAAATCAATGGCTAATATGCTTTATGCCACGAAGGGAAGTTATAATAAAGATAATGTAGACTCCTGCGAATGTGGGTTAGGATCCATGTGTGTTTGTGGGAGGCAGGAAGTATGAGTAGAGGAGGGCTGCGTTTTAATTATTTGCAGCTGAGCAACTGAAATTCGTCACTCTCCCTCTTGTCAGTCTACCCTATAATCCAGAGTTAGGTTATAAACACAATTAAAGTTTCCATCTCTCTTGTTCTCAACCTGGGTGGCCAAGGTTTGCAAGTTTGTGTGTTTCTCTGCATGTGTAGTTTCCTGTATATTTATGCTCATTTGCCTCTTTGCGGACAAAAGTCTCAAAGGGGGTGTAGCACTCAGAAAACCCTGTGACCCTTTCTGACCCAGATTGTGTTTATTTCACCTCTTAGGACTTCACTCTTTCTCAAACAACAGGATCAGATCCGTGGTTGATTCGTAGCAAAATACAATCCCTGAAAACATCCACGCTGGTTTGATAGATACTATACTGCAGATAAAATATATATGCTTTTTCTAAACACATTCAGCAGTCCAGACATTCCCAGATCAAAAATTGCAAATGTTTGGCCAAAGGAAAGTCTAAATATGGCTCGTAATAAATGACTGTTTAAATGTACCGCATTTTCCGCACTATAAGGCGCACCGGATTATAAGGCGCACCCTGAATCAATGACATATTTTAAAACTTTTTCAACCACAATATAGTTATACTCATATTAATAACAATAATAACTCAAATAATAACTCTAACCTCTCAATAGCATAATAACTCAATGTCAATATGACCAACCTTGTTCAATTGTAAACACACAAAGTTTACTTTATCAGTTCATTCCCCATCTACGAATCCCAATCTCAATATTGATCCATATATAAGGCTCACCTGATTATAATGCGCACCATCAGCTTTTTTTTTTTTTTTTTTTTTTTTTAAAGGCTTTTAGATGCGCCTTATAGTGCGGAAAATACGGTTATCGGTTACTTTTGCTAAGTAGTCAAGTAAACGATTAATAAGGCAATTAAGTATTAAAGTAATCTTTTACTTTGAATTACTTATAGTAATCAATTACACAGTTGACAATGTTAGTAGATTAAATTATGACCTTCTAGGTTATTTTCCCATATTTTAGCCAAAGGATGGCAGATTCCTGATTGTGTCATAACTAAGTGGTTGTGCCATGTTCAACTTTGACATGGTGTCATTACCTGGGTGAAATTTCAGCTCTCTAGTGTCTTCTTTTGATGCTTTCCCTTTGATGTGAAATGCCTCTGATGTAAAGATCAAAAGCTTGGACAAAACACTGCACATGAGTTATGTGCCAAAATGAATGATTATTATAGGTAAATAAATACTGAAATAAACAATTACTTCAAGTAATAAGGTAGTAAAGTAATTAATTAGCTGCGGTACTAAAGTACTAAGTGGATTTGATTTGATTTTGAAGGTCAATTTAACGTGATACGGTGAGGTTGGAAAGGTCAGCACTAAAACAGAAGTTGCTTACGTTACGTCAAAGTATATAGTCTTTTGCTACATGATTGTGGGTGGGCTCCAAATCTCACTATGAGAGAGAGAGGTGGGTCATCTGAGAAGAAAATCCTTCCATTCTCTGAAGTTCCTAAATCAACACCAGACTGTTATTTATGAACTCTTTAAGGTGAAAGCTTTCAGTCCCTGTAGGCCTCCTTTTAGTATCTGACATTTGCCGACTCCTTTTAACATTCCCCTCTTACAATGTGATAAAATAAGCTGTCTTGGTTAACTTTCACAAAAGTTAATGATTTATAAAAGGTGTTGGCAGATGAAATTATCACCTTCTGAAAGGACCCATTGACATCCCATATGTGAGCGGCACATGTCTGCAGCAAAGCAGTTTCGCTCCGCCCCTTAAAATTCAGGTTCAACACTTTTGTAGCTTGGAGGTGCAGCATGTCAGCAGGTCAGACAAAAATTGAGTAGTGATTGGTAAACTCAAATAAAATATGGCTTTTATTTATTTGGGTACTGGAAATAGAATCACCATACTCATTATAAATGCTACAATAGTGCCTTGTGAGTGTAATGAAAGGCTGCCTTTCAAGCTATAACTTCCTTACATGCTTCCTCTGGGTGTGCAGGTTAAACACGCAAACCATAAATCACTTAACCGATGGTTCGACTTCTGAGCCTTTCTGCTCATGCATCTGTTTTGCCAGTTCCCCTTAAGAACATCATGAGATGAAAAATCCCACAGATGAAAGAACAGAAAATGAGCCAGTGTAATATGACAGCTAAATTGACAGCATTGGGCCCACTAAGCTGACTGTTCAGAGCATCTAATGAAAGATTTCTTTGAGAGGCCATGTCAGCAGGTGAATGGGGGTGAAATATATATACATGCTCCCTCTTCATATTATTCCCGGCACACCCTGTCCACCCATATCCTGCTGCCTTTTCCTTTCTGGGGTGGAAAGACGCTGCTTTGATACTGATAGTACCTGTCGGTGTCTTTCTGTCTGCCAGCCGTCCTACATTAGCGACGTACCCATCCAAATACTTGCCAATATGCATCTTACTATACTCGTTGCAAAAGCCGAAAAGAAAAACCCTGAAACAACTTTTGTTAATTAACAGCAACCTTCTGAAGGCATGAGTAAAAATTCTCACAAATTAATAGTAGATGGACTTTCACCTATATAGCGCTTTTCTACCTTGGGTGTTCAGATGGCTCTACACTAACTACTCATTTACTTACTGATGACGCAGCATCAGGAGCAATTGGGGGTTCAGCGTCTTACTCAAGGGCACTTTGACACGATCATGATGGTCGGGGAATCAAACCCACAGCCTCTCAGCTGGGAGACGACCAATCTTCCGCCGAGCCATGCTGCCCCTAGCGTAGAAATGAATATATGTCCAGGCTACATCATAAGCTGAAAACTATTTGTTACCAAGAAGAATGCTAATTCTGCAAAAACTCAAAAGCCCATGCAAACAATTTCTCTTCAGTTTGAAGAAACTGATTGAGAGGGAACCACAATAACATTGATCATGGGCAGTTACATCTTGAAGGTTTTAAGACAAGGACAGTGAAATCTCCAAATTTTTACAGAGTCTTCATTTTACCTGGAAAAGAAAAGAATGAGGGAAGGAAACTACATACCAACATAAACTACAGCAAAAAGTGGTGCATGTTTAGAAAACTAGAACAATTTAGGCTTGATACATTCACTTTGAAGAAGTCAAATAAATAGTCTTATTTACTTTAGTCTATTTTTAGGATGAGTTGCTCCAATAATTTTTGCACACACAAAAATGTGTATTTGTTTCCGCTTGCAGCTACCTTACAATGTCCTTTGTTGCAACATTGAAGGGTTGTTGCTTACATTTGCATTTTTTTTTTCAAAATGTCTTCTCTGTTATTGGCGCTGTATTCAGTGCAGCAGATTCTCCAGAGAATTGTGTTTGGCATGTGGACGGGCGGGTTTGTGTGTCATGGGCGGATCAGTCTGTGCTACATGGAGTTTGCTGATTATGTTTTTAAATCTCACATTAGATGGGAAAATGTTTTTTTTTCAACATTCTCTGATAATGGGAGTTTGCATTAATACACCTGGACCTTGAGATTGGAGAATCCCACACACATAAATTGTCAATGACTTCTAAAACCTCAGGTGCAAAGCATAGCTCAGGAATTGTATAGCGTTAATGATCAAATTCAAATACAAAGTAAATAAAACATGTTCTTTTCTAATTAGAATTAGATACGCAGATAGCTCAAGACAAAAATGATATATTTCACCACATTGTAGCTCTTCTCACCCCTGTGCCACACCCCTTCAGCCTACCCCTGAGCTAGAGGGAGACAATATGTTGTTCTAATATGCTAATTCTTCATTAAGGATTCTGTGAAAATGAGTGTGAGATCATCAAGTCATTAAAAGTTAGCATTTGCAATGTAGTATGCTAATCAGGCCAGATGGAACCATTCTTGTTTGTGTGGGGGAAAAACCAATTTCCATCATTGCTTCATCACCTGGAAGGATTGTCTTTGGTGGGCCATTTAAGATGTTTTCAAATTAAAATACATAAATAAAATGAATTGTAGATTTCTGCTTTGTATAGTGTATTGAATAGGAAATAGCTGATTCAATATCAAAGTTATTTTTTTCAACAGCAGTACTGATAACCTGGCAACCCATTTCCCAGGCAAATTAAGTCATTGGCATGGTTTTCACCCGTTATCGAATCAAAATCTTGTCCAGCGTTGTCTTTCATCCTCAATCCAATATGAAACCCAATAAAAGATAACCCAACTCAATTGCTTTTGGCTCCACCACTGAGTTGGTTGGCTACTACACCCATTTTGGGTTACTTATACTTTGGTAGTTTTAAGAGGGTGACAAAATGTATGCATGGGAATTTAAATAATCAAGTTGCTACTTGTGGACTTGAACTGTTGCAAGGGTGATCTGGAAGGTAAACCACCAAACAATTACTGCACATATGTACTTATCGCTGTATGATGGAAATGAATGCTATTCAAGATTTTTCTTTGACTTTTGCCCAGTCAAACACAACTAGCAGTGAGCGATGAATTCTACTTCCACGTATACAAAGAATACAAAAGATTAAAAAGAAAAAAAAAATAATACTAAACACTGCTCTATTCGGTGCAGATATAAATTATGTATAAATGATGCACTGATTCAGGCAATCAGCTATTGAAGTATTGTTAGTTGCAGAGGTATTGCACATTTGCAAGGTTCAGGTATGAATGGTTAGAAACGGAACATTACACATCTTTTTTTTTTTTAATATGTCTCCCCTACACAACTTTGTACTTTATTTCCACTTGTTTGTTCTGATTTCCGAGATTCATAATCTCACATATATTTAAAGACTTTGAACACAAAAGAAAGCTTTGCTTTGTGGTTTAAGTCCAGGTCTTCTCTTGGGATGTCCAACACTTTTTTCCAGACTTTTTGGTAGCATAATTTATTTAAATTGCATTTTCAATCAAGCTGTCCCAATCCCCAGGACATTTTGAGGTCATCACACAGCAGTTTAAGGAAAGTGCACAGCAACAAAAAGTTGTTTCGTAAGTTGCATTAGTCCCTTGTGCGAGGTACAATGCAAAAACAGAAAATAGGTGCCTGTATTTACATTTTCACTGGAAATCTCGTGTGTCCAAAATCCCTGTGGGCTGTTTTTTTTTGTTTTGTTTTGTTTTTTTTCCAAGAAAACACAGGGATTATGTTTGCATTCATTTAAATTCATAATACTACATCTTCAATAATAAAGTGAAGCATTTTGGTCCATATTGTATTAAATCAAGTGGAGTAATATTCTGAACATGAAGCTTCATTAATGCAATTTTAATGAGCCATAGACTTTTGTTACTTTTTACCTTTTCAATTATGCAAGTTTGTAGACTAGCATACCATGTTTGTAGTGTCTTCTTTATTTTCCTGGAGGTACATCAACCACTAAGGGAAATTGCTGTATATACAGACTATCCTCTTATTACTTTCTGATGTTCTTTTTTCTTTTCAACTTTTTTCTTCCAATAGAAAAACGTAAAAACCTCCTAAACCTTCCCAAAATTTTTTTTGATCATTTTGTTTTCAATGTAGATATGAAATGTACATTTTTTTCATGCTGAAAATAATATGTATACCAATTTTAAGGGGAAAAAAAGACATTTCCGAATATCTTTTTTAACATGGAATTGAAAAAAAAAAAGAACGGAAAACGGTCTACTGTTTAACAGAAATGTATGGAGTATTAATTTTTTGGTTATTTGACACCCCTCAGATGAGTAGGAATTGAACACTGCTGAAGTCAATCAAGAAAAACAGACCTTGCCATGCAAATTCTGACTAACAACATAAATACACAATTTCAACGCTGGAAGTTGGGACTATTCTGGGAGTTGATAAGTGTCATATTGTTTAAAAAAAAACAAAACACAGATGTTACCTTGGACCCGTTGGTGGGGCTTTGGGGGGGATATTTTCAGCGGATTCAGCATTGTAAATTGGCGTTGGACCATCATGATATTTGATCACTGATTAGTCCTTAACTAATGAATTAGCAAACTGTGAAAAAACAGGAAGTGTTGAACGCGTATACTGAAAGTGCATTAAAGCCTGAGCAATTTTGCTCAGTTTGCAGTCTGTCGGGACAGACACAAAATAGATGACTAACACTACGGTGTAGCAAAGACCAAAACTGTATGACATTACTGTAAGCGTATGTTGACATGGTGAAGAAAGCTGCACTAAGAGAAGGCACAGGGACAAAACTGCATATACAAAGTAGGATTTATGTCAGCGTTACACCATACCGTGTTAAGGGCGTGATGGTTTCTTTTGTGTGGGAGTTCAATGTGAGCAAAAAAGATACGTGCATGCATTATTTATGTTTTTATATTCCGCCCCGTGAAGACATATCCGACTGATTTTTTCTAACCGAGAGGAATAGTGACTACCGCCGCTGATGTTGTGGAGGGTTATTACTTCTCACTCATGCAAAGAAGGTACTTACCGTATTTTTCGGTGTAAGAGTCGAGTTATTTTTCCCTCCTTTTCCACCCCCATATTGGGGGGGGGGCTAACGTACCCGCATAACTCAAAACCAGATCATTTTTCTCCACACATCTGTGTTTGGATAACATAAATTTGAATGCAAAATAAGTAATATCATGTCATTTAAAAGGCTTGAAATGATTATATATACACCTCTAATTCGATATAGTATGCATTTGTTTTAGTGCGTTTGGACTTTCCTTAATGCCTTTTTGTTGTCAACAACACGGCTGCGTGGATGATTTTTCTGGCGGACTTTGCTCGTTATGAAAAGGAAAAGACGGCTTGACCTGTCCATTCAAGAAAAAAATGCAAGAGCAGTGGCACGCATGGTTTTTCCAGAGCTTGCAGACGTTTTGGTCAATGCCATGGAGGGTAGTTGTCGGTCACATGTGGCCCATGTCAGATTGCTGTATTTACTGTTGGTCTTTTTACGTTAATCGGTAGCAGCGTCGGGACAAACATGGCACTACAGACAAGGATATTATGACACTCAACCCTAACCCTATTGACACTAATGTGTTGAATATAATGTGTTTCGGTACTAAAGGTACTGTCAGCATCTGCTGGATCAGCACACCGCACTAAACAATCTAATCAGCATGTCTTTATTTGTGTAAAGGTTTACGGTGTTTAACGGTGGAATAAAAAAAAAAGTTTAAAATAAAAGTTTCATCTATAAACCCACACGCGCACACACACGCACACACACACAAAACCATTATCTTGTCAACATTAGGTCACTGTTCCATCCAACCAAATGATGTCATTTCCTTCAAAAACAACCCCAGCTTCCTCTCCAGAGTCCTTATCGGTTGTGCTTATCCTGTCGAGTGCCCTTGAAGGGCTTATTTTGCTGTTCCCTCATCTCCCACACATATCCAAACAAAGTATTGGCGTTTAGTCACTTTCTGCAGCTGCATTGGGCTACTATTTTCTCTTCAATAGTCTTTGTTTCAGTTCTATAAGCTAGGCCAAAAAGAATATGAATAGATACCGCTTCAGTGAAGACCAGAGCGAGTTGCGCAGATGTGATTAATCACTGTATATGTGCGGACTCTCCTTCATTCACCCCTACTGACTCACCGCTCATTCCAACTAAATGAAAGCAGCTGACATTGCAGCGGCTTGTCGGAGCAGTGTTTGGTTTGCACAGCAGTGTGCAGTAAATGTGCAACCACAGCCAACGCTGATGTCAAACAGTCTCAGAGTCTCAGAGAATATTGAATTCTGTCTGACCGTTTAAAGGCTCTGCTAAGCATCCAGGAGATTTATTCAAGTGGAACTTGTATTTCTTTTAATAAGTCCAGTTAAAGAAAAACAATCGAGAACACTTAGAAGAGGTTAAATGTAGCGGAGCACAGCTGTAGCCAGCATGCAACAACATGGGTCGGGTTATTGTATCCAGCCAATTTAATCACAGTCCAGATGAGCTTTAAAGCTGCCGTTTGCTGAAAATGAGTGGAACATTTTTCACTGCCATTGCCCTTTCCTCGCTATGGTTCTCAGGGAAGGTTGATATGGGCTCTGAGTTAGAAACTGCTACACACCCATGCGTGTTTTTACAATACCACATGTGTTATCAGCTGAGCCGTGAATGTGGGAAAGCCCCTCAGGCAGAATTACATCATGGCCTGTGTCTAGTTGGACCGAGTTTAACACATCGGGGCGGAACCCAGGGAAATGTAGGAAATGAAAGAGACCACTAAAAAACAGGGACACCAACATAAACATATGCCAATGGTCTGATAATGATTATTTAGACTTTGTACTTCTAGGGGTCCTCTGTCATTCGACAAGTTTGCTGATAGAAGATAGGGAAATTTTTAATGAGGGCAAGCTGAAAGGAGGTCTTTTTCAAAAAACGACGTCTAAAACATTCCAAAAAAACAAGGTCCTGTAACTGGTGAGATATTTCATAACAGGTCCGTGGTCTGCTCATGGGGTTCTCGGGAGTTTCATGGTATTTGTGGCTACCATGCTGATGACCCCTGTACTATAGAGCACGATACAAGATACCTCAATTAAAATTGTAGTGGTCCAAAAGTCCACATCAGCCAAAGTTCGGAACATAATTGTAATAATCACAATAAAAGCTAAAATTATAAAAGTTCAGCATAATTTGTTTACTGTAGACTTTTCTCCCTGAACTTTTCAAATCGGCCTGCCTGTCACACACACTTACATGCACGACACACAAAAACCCCCAATACATGAGGGTTTATCAAAATAATATGTTTGGCTCCATGTAGAAAGGCGGCAGGGTCCAGCTATAGACCATATTTGTATGACTTTATGGGATGTTGAATCTCGTACAATTTCTCGTCATGCTGGCATTCTCCCCAGTATCGATGGGCTCCTCTATAGTGTATCCAAAGAAATTGATTTTAAGATCCTGATCGATTTTCTTCTATGCAAAATCATTTTACGCTCTGGCACAGTCAGCTGTTTAGTGTTGAAACAGCTGGGACAGCTTAAGATCCCTTCCAATGAAAGTCAAAGGTTTAACCTTGTTAGTATTTCATGTTTTGGCGAACTTATTCTGGGCAAAATAAGCAGATGCTTGACTCAAGCATTCATACTAATAAAATTTCAAATGTCAACATTATCGAACAAAAAAATCACAAAATAAAGTGGAGCCTTTTTATCTTCAGTGGGAGTCACTTAGTGCAGAGGCGACGTGACAAATAAATCTACATACATGTTGCTGTGATTGGCTGATGACCATTCACACCCGTAGGCCTAATGTCGATAAGCGGTAGAGAAAATAATTAGATGGGCCAATGGACATACAAATCGACTATTAATAGCTCGAACTGAAGGAAAATGAATACTCTTTAATACTCTTTAATTGAGTTGTAAGTTGCATAGCAATATGAAATTGTATCTTTACAAGTTCGTCAATTGCATAAAATGAGCAAGAAGGTCAAATGCAATGGAATGTTTTAAAGAGGAACGTGACTGGAATATAAACGGAATAAAGTAAGTTTAACTGGGGGAATATGTAATTTTTCATAAATGCAAGTTTCATGAGACTTAGAGTTACTGACATACTGTACTTGAGAGTGAAGAATGGCAAACAAAGAACAGTGTTTCATCACTGCACAAAAGTAATCGTTGTTTGAGCTGCATATTTCATTTATATTAGATTTAACCTTCAGAGATTATATATTTTTTATGGTCTTCTACTGTCTGTTATTCCTCAGAATTTGACTGACATTTTTTGTGAAAATGATAGTAGATTAGACTCCAAACCCTCAACATGTTTATTATTAGTGTATATATCCTGCATTCAGCAAGCAAGTTTGTGTGGGCATAATAAATCTGTTAAAGTGATAAAAGAACTGGTTGTACGGGCAAAGGGAAAGGTCATGACCGCCTCTTATTCAACATTTTAAAAAGATAAACAAAGCTATAAGGAGGTTGACAACATTGTTGCTATCACAAGACTATGTACACTGATCATCATCATCGTAGATTAATTTTATCCACAAACTGAAAGGACGATATCCAGTAATTCCATTTCATGCCTTATGTGCAAATCACACCTTTTAAAAACTAAGTCACACATTGCCAGTTTTGCAGAATCTGTCAACTGCGTTTCTGTGAGTTTCTCACAGAAGAGGACCAGAAGGAATGCCGACATCATTCTCACGTTGCAGAACAATGACTAGAATCTGTAATCTTGACAAGGGCATACACATATGTCTTCACAAGTGGAATAAATGACAGCAGTGGAAATCTTTCACAGGAGTCAGCTGTCTGGCTTTCTTGAAATAAACTTTGAGAGGGGATTAAAGTGATTCAGCACAGCAGTGAACCAAAGACATGGTTCATGAACTTGGACTGTAAATGTTCAGCCCTCCCTTATGCAACGTTGCCCCAAATTTCTGTGCAATGTTCCATGTGAATCAACACTATAACGTAAAGTCATTTAAAAAACCCTCCAGAGTTTGATTTCAGACTGCCCTCAGGCACACACATAAAATTCCCAGAAGTGGGCAGCGCAGTTTAAAATTAATGATCAACATTTGAGTGAGAAAAAAAAAAAAAATCACGACGCTCAAAATTAATACCCTTAACTCAACAAACTGAGTGTTAGGCCTCAGCTAACCTCCCAAAGAGTTTTTTTTTTAATTTATTTAATTTTTTCGCAAGGGCAAATTAATGAAAGTAGGAAGCTGAGCTGCCATCTTTTCTCAAAGGAATCCTCGAAACGGCACTGAATTAAAAGCAGAGAGCGTCTCAGTTTTTGCCTCTGCTCATGCAAAGTGGCTAACATTGTAGATGTCTTTTGGAGTTCCACGCATGGATAACCACCCTAAAAGTAAGGGCATGGTGGGAAATGATGACCACAGTGCTGGAAAAACAAGTTTGTATGCAGTCAGCAGTTTCCGAGAAAAGCTTGCGTCTGTGTGTATGGGAGGTAGCTGGTGTGCCTCTGAAAAAGTCTTTCACTTACTCACTGTTGAGATAAATGCGATGAAGATATTCACCCTCCAACATGCTCCATTCTGTGCGTCACTGGGTTTTACTTCACGGATGTCCATGAAGAGATGTTATTTTTTTCTAACCACACGTGCTATTAAAATAGGATATGTAAGACCTCAGTTCTAGAGATGGTATAATTCTCTTGGCTACTATGTGCTTTATAGTGTACTTCTGATTTATGCCTACCACAAACTGTTAATGTAATAATCTATATAATTATCTGTCACTCTTTTAGGTGTACTAGCATAAAATAGAGTGTCAGTTATCTTCAGCTGGCATAGGTGCACACATAGCTACAATGCATTTGTTTTTGATGCTATTCCTATTGAGCAGACATCCTTTTCATGTATACGTTTAAGATTGTATTTCTTCAGAGGCAACTTTTTGTCCTTTGGATCACCTTATAATTTGTGCAGTATTTTGGTTCTTGACAAGGGTAACACAAATGCTGTCTTAGATTTGATACAGGTCATAGGGTCAATATCATTGAAAAAACATTTTATTTGAGCTCACGATATTTTGGAACCTTGGAACCTAACTAGCTCCAAGCACAATAAATATTCTTTTGTACTGCAGCATTTGCAATTACCAAATCACATTTTTTCAAATGGAAATTATATTAATCATTCAGTCCTAATATTTTCTATGGGTTGGTATCGCACCAATTTCCTTTTATTCAACACTCATAAAACAAATGAACAATTCCTTATGTTTCAGGTCACTGCCGGGGTCTTCAAATGAAGCGTGAAATCTTTAAAGGGACACTGTGTAAGATTTAGACCGTTTTTCATTACGGACAGCAGGAGGTGCTGCATTTACCATTGTCTTTCACTAAAACAAACTTGGTCACTTTATTGAAAACAATCAAGTCAAAGAAATGGACAAAAGAAAGAGATTTGAGATTATCCTTAATAGCCTATAACTCATGTCTTTGCTTTCATTTTCTTTATGCATGTCAAATTTAGCAGTGATGACATTGTTTAAACATGTTAAATATCACATTTTAACCTAATAACTTTTGCCAGTTTAACACAAAATCTTGTCCTTTTAAAACATAGCTATTCACTTTAGTCTGACAGAAAGCGCTTCTGTACATTCTTTGTGGATATTAAATTAGTACGGCTTTGTGTCGAATACGACTATGGTAAAACATTAAGGCAGCGTTAGCTACAGCTCTCTTGAATTGAGGTGAGCTGTCATGGGAACACTTTTTTTCCTACTCATTCTCCAAGGTGTAATTCCTCAGTTCTAGAAAGAATGGAGTGGTGCTGCTAACAGCACTCTATTAGCTGCGTGGCTCAGGTGGTGCAGTGAGATGTCTGGTCATAGAAAAGGCTTTTTATGAGGCAGAACAGTGTCATTTTTGCATTTTTTTTGTCATGGTCACAACTGCTAATCTCATGGTGTTTGCCATTGTAGGCATTTAAAAGCGTCCATCTTTTTTTCCTCATTTTGTATTCCATAAACTTCATGACTCATTATGTTTTATTATTTGACTGCGTCATCTGAGGCCCTCACATGGTCACACTGTGGTTTCTGAGCTGGGACCTCTGAATATCCCGATCCGCAAATGAGGGCCTGTGGGCATCGCCACTCTGTATTATGGTCATAAAATAAATGACTCCGACATGGAGACAAAGAGCCCTTGTGTGGGAAACAACGCGCTGCGATGCTTGAGTCAGTTCTCTGAGGGGTAATGATGTCGCTGTGTCAGATTGTTCAAATGTCTTATCTAACATTGCCTATGGGCATGATGCACCTTGGTCTCTGACTAGTGCGAGTCACGATGTGTAGAGGAAACACTAAAGCAGTGTGGAGATGTGAATCATTTCATGACACAGCCATATGACTCGTTCGCTACGGTCCATTTAACAAATTTCGCTCTCGGTTTGTGAATAATGATCGAAGGGTTTTGATCATACTCTCATACAGTTATTTCTTTCGTAAATTCTTAATTTGATCAATGAGGGAATTAATAATCCATTGTAGAAAGTGTGCGTATTGGGAGACTGTGTTAAATTATAAATGGGATTATCCTTTCTTGATTCCAAAACATAGCTTTTGTTTCGTGAAACTGTCATAAACACCAGTCAACAATAAACACCCCCAAATAGACTGATATTGCTCCAATTAAGCTCTCAGAAGCACATATTAAATATACTCAGCCCCCATTAAGCTGTTCATTAAGTCATATCATCCTTTTATTATTTCATTAAGTCTCTTTTGGTCTCTCCTCCAAGGGACTGTGGGACTGATGAGGTCTGGGGGATCACGACCTTAATTTTCTCCAAGACAGACGCTTAATTAACACTGAAGGAGTCCAGGCTGGCTCCAGACCGCCAATTGGAATGTTCAAGGGAATTAAGGTGAATTGAGAGTCTTCCAGCGATATCCTTAAAAACAGCATAATTGTAGTCATGAGAGTTGCGATGGCGTCCCACTTTGAACAAAGCCATTTTGTCTGCGACAATTCTGTTTTCCATTTAAAGTTCAACTTGCTCGAAAATAAGCAATCTGAAACAGTTTCAGATGAATGTGCTTAATGTGACAAGCCGGGAACTTACATACACAGCCGGTTGAATGGATTCAATTTGGTGTATTTTACGTACTTTACTGTATATAGAGTTACTTCTTTTTTTCCACAGGCTCCAGGAATAGATACATATTCTCCCATTTAGTTTATTTTGAGAGGTCACATACTTTGCACGCAAAGTTGTGTACACATCTCTCAGATTTTAGTGTTTGTGTGTGCAGAGTAAGGCTGGATGGCAACTCTACTAGTGCGTGTGCAAGCTAGCGAGCTAGCTATCAAGATGCGTTATCCTTCAATTTTCTGTTGTCAATCCACAATATTTTCCCCAAAACACAGTGATGGCGGTTTTGGTTCACTCCAAGCAATTTAAAGTAGACGTGCTGACAGTGCTTAGAACATAATGTAGTCTTCGCTAGTGTTATGCATAGCATGTTGCCTTGAAACGGATAAATTATGAATAAAATAAATTGTGTGCGTGTGCACGCGTGTGAATGCATTTAAAAATGTAACATTAGGTTATCTAAAACATAAACTACATTGTGTCCATGGGAAAGATGTGTTGAGCCACTGGGTCCAATTCAATCTTTTGTATGTCTGAGTTTTATGATGTTTTAGTCAAACAACAAAGGATTCCATTCTGCCATGAGGTCAGTGAACTATCCACAAAACCGTTGATGCTGATTAAGGTGTAAGCCCATAATACAAAAACAACACTAAGCTCGTGAAGGAAGGCATCATATCAGTAGCACATAAATAAGTCAAGTGATTAAAAAAGCAGAAGTTCTACGGTTCCTACCGTTTTGTAAGGAGAAGTGAAACTTTCACAGTTTGCTCCATCTGTATTATGATCCTCTCAATATTTTTTTTAAAAACAATAGCTATCACCCAATGACATTCAGGGTCCTATTTTGGTAGACTAGCGTACATGCGGTCACTGTAAAAATGTTCTAATATTCATGTTGGTGCCAGCACTGGTCTAATCTACTGTGTTTGGAGTGGTGTTGCACCAGGCTGGCGGTTGTTGAGCCCCTATTTTGATATACAGCATTTGGTAACAGAAAGTGCATCTACATTTTTGTGCTATTTAGTTTAGTGCTTTTGTGAATTTGGTAGACTTGCCACATCCCACTGAGTATTCCAGTGGACTTGTCCTGTGGTGCTACTACTAATATGATTAAAATAGATTTTAGACTCTAGGCCATCAAAAACATCGCCTATTTTGTGACACAGGTGCCATAAACGTGAATTTTGCCCATTAAACAGACGCAGGGAGACAGAATCTGCGCTCTGCAACATGTGTACAGGGATGCTATCTTATTTCATTTATAAATGTGGCAAATGTGGTCTCCATGACAACAGTTTGGGGGAAGCTTCTGAATTATTATAAAAATCATATTACTCAACTTATTCTAATCATCTAATTATTCTAATAATGCTTAAATATACTTATCGATTTATTAGTTTGTGAGCATTTATTAATAACTATATTAGCACATTTAGCACGATTGGTCGTTGTTCAACCAGGTAAACATCTTTTCACTACAATTTCCATCATGTGCAAAGTCTTGTACTCTGTGGCCTCTAGTTTCACTGTAGTTGTTGTTTTTTTTTTTTTTGTTTTGTTTTTCGGAGGGGGGGGGGCACTGTTCTAATGTATTTGACTACAAATGATTATCATCTGGAAGTATAATGTGACAAAGTGGCATTTCAAAAACAAAAAAAAAAACTGCTGACCCCACCAATGAATGCTTAGCTGAACTTTCTGCAAAGTAAGCAATTCCTGTGCACATTCTTAATTGGCTATATTTGTAGCAGTTGTCTACTCAACGAAGGAAATCAAAAGGGAACAATTGCCAACGACTGGTCACAAGCCCCAAGGGCGGAATGTGAGAGCAAGACACATGCATGTGCAAATACAAACACACCAACTGAAAGGCGGCACATATACATGCACCCACCCACACATTTCCTGCATGGTTCATGCTAAACAGCCCTCACGTCTCTCTCTTGTGTTTGGAGAGGAAGTGTGGTCTAATGACTTTGCCAATGTGCCACGTACAGCGTGTTGCATGTGGGAGACACTGAGCCACACTGCACGTGTGCATGTGATAGCTACATGATCTTGTAAAAGAGCTTTTCACATGATTTCCTCCCGCATTAGGAAACTTCATATGAACTTTAGGCCACTTTTTGTTTCCTAGAAGAAGTCACAGGAAGAAATACATTTCCAAATGCATTGGTTGATTAATGGAATCCCTCAAGGGAATTTGATCATCCTCGATTTAAAAAAAAAAAAACAAGACAAAAGTGTAAGCTGTGAAAAACTTCAACTATTGAAACAGCTGGACATATGCATTCAAATGTTTGGAGAGGCTCATGTTCAACTGTTAAGATTATGATGTGTTTTAGGTTCAATTTAACAATTTCCCCTGAAAACTGAACATCCTAACTTTTAGTCAACTTGTCTTGCACCACTTACTTGAAAAAGCTCAGCTGCACAGGAATCGCACAATGTATCTAAGGCCACAAAGAGGGTATTTTCACCTATCCCAAATTGAGGTTGGTGCTTAGCAATAAGAAAGTATCTAAAGAAACATCATTTTCAGGGGAAATGAAAAACTGGATCCAAAATATTTTTGATTAACTCTAAGGCCTTTCTTGAACTTTTCTGTTAAACTCATCACCCGCCCTCCCACCCATACCTCTATCTTTGCTCGCAGGTGTCTACTCCATCATTTTCTTCACTCTGAACACCCACTCACTCCCGGCTCTAACTCTTGCCTTTTGTGCCTTCATTTTTTTTGTCCGTTAACTTTTGAGTGTATCTCAACAAGTCCTCAGGTAAGGTGTTGACAAGTCAGCCTTTGCAGAATTTCACATACACATTCATTACATGTGCTGGAACCAAAAATGTAAAATATAAAAATCTGTTACAACGTTTGTCTGTCAGTTAGTTACCCAATTGAGGTAATTTCACATTTTATTCCTATATAAGTCAGCCTTTAGACTGGAAAGGTTTGAGACCATCAAAACTAGTAAATAGTAATTAGTAAATAGTGTTAGGATTATTATAAAAAAGACCCGACACAGTCTTGAAAATCGTGAAATGAAAAACAATAAATAAGATTCACGTGGCAATATTGCTAGTGATGTGGTCCAAGTACTTAAGTCATTTATTTCTAAATAATCTGTCAGAAAACCATAACCATATCTTAATTTTTTCTATTGTAATTTCACTGTTATGCGTTATTTAACCCTTGCACAGAATTCTCATAGTATTTTAGTCAAGGGTTTGCACACTCCTGGTAGTCTAATAAATAAGTAGTTACATTACGTTCAACTTCGACATGTTGACACAATCTGGGTGAAATTTCAGCTTACCTCGTGTCTTCTTTCAGTGTTTTACCTTTGAAGTGTAATGCCTCTGAAGTAAAGATCAAAGGATTGGACAAAATATCACAAGAGGGATAAGTAGCCAAGACAACGCAAATGACATTGGTCAACAGCAAATTTTATTTAGATGTCTTTATGTGCCCCTGAACATAATCATTTTTTTATGTTGCTTTTAATTTTTTTTATTACTTTTCTAGTACATTACACTTTTGATATGATTTTTTTTCTTTAACTATAAAAGTGCGTGCAATACAAAGTTGAGCATGCTTTGTTATGATTACCTGAAAGTTTAGAAAACATTCGACCTGTCACTGAACCTAACACTTGATTCATAATTTTTTTCTAAACATACAGTATTAATTTGTACGTATTATGTTATTGATTTTATATGAAAACTATTATAAATGCCAGCTGTGCAAGAAAAAAAACAACAAAGGCAGATTCATAATCAGCACACTATATTCAAAATATGACACTACAAAGGTTCACTTGCATCTTTGATCAAAAGTGGTGGAATTTTGTTAACGATTGTTATTTAGTGCAATAAAGCAAATAATACACTTACTATAATAAAAGAGAGCAGTTCATATATTTGCCCGACCTCATGAGGCTAGGCAGGTTTTTTGGAGCATAATCATTTGCACCCCAAAGCCCAATTAAAAAATCACAAGTGAATCAGTGCTCTGTATTCAAAGTAAAATATGCATGAGAAAAATAAAGCAAACACCATCTGGTGGATGTCTTCCTCTCTGCCCTTATATTGCCGCCACTATATTGGCGTTTCAAGGCCGTAGACAAGTTCTGTGCCGTAATAATAACTTTATTCAAATTGAAATCATTGTTTTGTATCGTTAATGATGAAACTTTAATGTTAATGATACAGTAATAAAGTAAATATTCCAACTTGTGATCAATGCTGATGAAACCAGTAGAGTTGACAGCGCGAAAAAAAAAGTTTGTTCAACTTTCATTGAAAAGTTGAGAAAGCAATTTGAAAGGAGAATTGCTTTTCCCTCAGAGTCAGGTCTGGCTCGTTCTGTCTTCGGCACTAACTATTGCACCTTTAGCTCACCATCAGCAGCAAGACTATTGATGGCAAACAGTTCAGTCGAGGTCACGCTGACTGAGAGCGCCGAGTCAGGTAGATGCAGCTGACTACCAACTAGACAGAAGGTGCTTATTTTCCTCCTTTCTTGTTGCTCTTATGAAAAGATGGAGGCCCGGGCTGAAACTTTAGAAAATTACATGTCAGAGCTAATAATATTGAAATAAATAATAAGCTGTCTTTCTCCATCATTTTTTTTTGGCCCCTTTCACATCTTTAACCCATTTCCAGTGTGCACACATTGTGATTTATTTATAACACCATGAACTCCCCTGATCTTCCGTGCTTTTTGTGAGAATCAAATACTGGTACTAGAGAGGGAGGAGGGGGGGAAAGAGAGAGAGACAGAGCAAGAGAGAGAGAGCGAGAGAGAAAATTACAGCAAAGCAAAAAAGACAAACAGGGTCAGAAAGTGATTCCAGCAGCCAGAGAGGCACAGTCAGGAAGCTGATCTTTTCCCAGACCTCTTTTTTTCCTCTTTTTTTTTTGGGGGGGGGGGGGGGGGGGGTCCTGTTCCGACAAACAAGCTTCCTCTAAGGGGGCTATTAATACAACAAGGCCATTGTGTGTAGTTTCCCCCTCATCTGATTTAGCAAGAGACGCCATTTGCGTGCAATCTTCTACTACCATTGAGTTTGGGTGGAGTTTCTTCTGCCATCAGATTGGATTGTCACACCACATGGTAATAATGCACTATTATAGTCTGGCTCAGATGAACATGAATAGGCAGATAACAGTGCTCCCGTCAAGACTGTAGATTTGTGTGTGTTGCACTTTTTGAGTCCTATAATTTGAGGCAAATCAACTGCACTACCAGATGTAAAATATGTGCAATATTATTAAAATGTCTCTTTCCTATCTGAATTAAACCGCCTCTAGTGCATCAACTGCTAAATGCACAATATTTACTGACTGGTTTTTAAATGTAATGACAGGAATGACACATTTGTCAAGGTCAACCTGAAAAATGTGCCATGACAATTTATTGTACATTTTATGACTTTTTTTTTCCCTTTAGTAATGTGTAATAACCAATATATATTTGCAGTCATACCCCAAATTTTGTGGTGTGACTAAAATGTTGTTTCCATTACTTTCCCAATTTGGTTTGCATTTGTATGATGCATATATCGTCTCTATTGCTGCAATGTGCAGTGTGCAGTTTTTGCCTGTGTTTGATCCACACATATTAAAACAAGAGTTATGCCCAACACTATGTTATTAAGCTGCTGGAATGACATGAAAGTTGTAATCAAAATCACTTGGAAAAATATCACAATATCGTTTCCTTCACCCACAAGTTTAACTGTGAGTGTGAAAGATGAATTTTGAGCATTTATGAGGTAGCTGTCTCTAACTAAAGTATTCATCAATGTGAATTGATGCTGCAAAGGGTATACTCAGGGATCATTGCATAGTGAGCGGTTAAAGATGTATATAACCAAGACAGCATAACATTAGTGGCAGAATTTAAGGGAATACCCAAATTTAGTCATGTACAACCCCACAAGCATGAGAGGCTCAACCCATGTGGCAAGTTTTTCTGTCACTTTTTACGCATAGCCCATCGGAAAGGAGCACACTGTGCTGACTTTGCCTTTTAAAATGTAATCTTAGTGTGGGAATTCAGCGAGCACTCTGTTTGAGGCATAGTTTTTAACGCCATGTGGGTCATTGTCATTTCTGTTCAGTTGCCGAACATTTTTTGAAACAGGAACCTCCTTCAAGGCTGAATAGGTGCCCTGCAGGTGGTGCTAACATTTACCATCTTGTATGGACCAATTTTGTTCCATTCACCCACCTTTCTATTCAGGAAGGATCCGCATTCACTACGAGGTCACTCATTAGAGCACATGTCTCTGCCATGGACAAACTGGTTCCTTGATCCATGTGTCTCTCCTCCACAATGTGTTGTAACATTGTATGTATGATGTTTTACTGATACTCGAATCCATTCGCTATGTGCCGTCAAAGTGAATTTGTGAGCAAGGCTGTACAACGGCAAATTTCGGATGATGGGAAGACTCAATGGTTACGCTATCCATCCATTTCATGTACTGCTTGTCCTCATTAAGACTGTGGGCTTTTGGAGACCTTCCAAGCTGGTTTTGGACATGAGGCAAGGTACATCATGACCGGGTTGCTAACTAATCACAAGACGCAGGAAGTCTTCAATTAACCTTGCATGTTTTTGGAATGTGTGGGGAAAACGGAGTAACCAGAAAAATGGTGAACTCATGGTTCGCTAATTCCCAATAAAATACTGTATTATGGGTTCTTTGTTGAAACTGCACATTGTGCCACCTGTCCACAAAATGTCCTCACGTTTTATGCATTTGTGATGACTGACTGCCGAACTAAGTAATGTAAATATCTCTTTCTTTATGTCCGTGTGCTTGGTCAAGGTGTGCTCATGTGACCCCTAGCCTTGTCTCCATGTTTGGCTGACCATGCGTCATTTTATCATTAAGTCTATCGGTTTTTCTGTGCACCTGTGCTTTTGTGTCTGTGTCCATGGATGAAATGTCCACTCTTGTTGTGTTGACAGCGCAGTCCACTTTCCTCAAGCCCACCTGGACATTCTGCCTAACCTGCCCACCCATGCTGTTTTGTTCTTCAGTACTGACTGCAACTGTATCTCACTAAAAGTAAATGATATTCAAAACTGATAAAGGTGGGACACGGGATCAAGTAATTAATTAATCAAAGTAATTGTGTTTATCTGCAGGTGATTACAGTGACATTTTTGGTGCATAATAGTCTTCTGCCCCGCTGTAAAAATTAACTCGTGTCCTCTTTAAACTTTCCTCCGGTCTCAATTGAAAGGGCAGACCCCAGTAAAACGAGGCAGCTGTCTGCTCACGCCTTGGCTCTATAAACCTATTGCCAGCTGCCTGCCCTCCACTCTTGACCTTGTTTTGATGAATATTGCAGCATGCGTGTGTGCTGTGTGAGTGCATAGGTGTCAGTAGGCTTTCAGCTGACCTTCCACCTTTGTGACTGACAGGCTAAATATAGCCACCTTGCCGCTCCCGCTTGGGCCTCTCGTGCTTCCCCTCTTTCAGTTTCCTGACTGCTTGCCTGTCGATAGGAAAGGCTCTCAGGCTGGGACTTTATGCGTGTCTGGATGACGGGTGGGTGTGCGGACGTCACACAGACAGAGAGGAAGGAGAACATGTTCAAGTGTATGTTGCTGTATTGCTCAGAGGGCACAGAGGAAGACACTGTCCAGACACCTCAAAGATAACAACCTTCATGGTCATGGAGTTTTGTGTTTGTGTGACTGACACTGGAAACACTATCTTGTAATTATTTAGTCAGGCTTTAACCTCTAACCCCTCTTATTTGACCTCTGACATCCTGTTCAACTGGTGAAGGGGTGGATACGTTTATACATATGCTCACCCATACACCCGCACCACTTCAGAGCACATTTTAATGACCTATATCCATTTCCTGGATCCTGACTCAAACCACGTGATGATTTAACCCGAGCCCTGCCTCAACCAGTTTTTGCACAATGTTTCTTTTTTAACACATTTAGGTTCACACGACATGCAGGAAATTTCTCTCTCACTTTTGTAATGCTTTCCCAGGTAATTTTTAACCAATGTTTTGTTCAGATTCAAAAGATTGTAACATAGGGTTAGGGTTAGGGTTTGGTTTAGGGTTCGGTCATATTTAAAGCTTAGGGTGCAAAAGATTGTAAATTATTACCTGAGACATCTAGAACAACATTACAAAGCATAAATGTCTTTATAAACTGATTGAATAGTAGGTTTGTAACAGGTAACCTCATTCAATCCCAGGCATAATTCTATGCGTTTTTAAAGTTCCAGACATTCAGTCTCAGACTACTTTTGGAAAAAATTCCAAGTACATATTTGGCTATAGGAGGGTCTAAGAATGGAGAATCTGAAAATCGATTACATTAGGTAATTAAAGTAACAATATGTAAGATTATGACCGTTTTTAATTGAATATGAATAAATGTAATTATTATAAATAAATAAAAAACTTGGAAATTAATGTGTTCTTAAAAACCAACAGTATTTTTAGAATATAAGTGTAGGTCTACAGTAGTGCTCATTAAATTATATTACATGGGGCACAGGAAATTGTGCTGTATATATCTCTTCTCTGCCTCTAATAAGAAGTGGTGGACAAACTGCACCTGCAGTGCTACATGCTAGGGTAGGTTCTTAAATGGACAAATTGTGTAATTACTGTATCACTTGGTTTTTAATCAAACTACTTATGACAACTTTCTAGAAATGACATGCATATATTACAAAACATATTGACAATGAAACAACGATTGTGAACAGACCTGTTGAAAACGTGTGCACAATGATCTTTATACCATCAGACTTCCCAGGTTACAGAAGACAGAAAATACCAAAATAACTGCTTGCAAAATACAACAGTGACATGCAATTACGTTTTAGAGTTTATCTGGAGGGCAAACTTTGCTGCTGAAGCTTGGTGAATAGCTTCACTTAGTGCTCGGTTGACATATTTGTTTGGGCATTATGTGTGTCAATGTGTGATTGTGTGAGAGTGTGTAGATGTCAGCAAAAATCTGTGTGTACACCAAACAGCCCCTATCCTTAAATCCAGGATGAACTTGGATGTTCCTATTTTCCAAGTCCTTCTACACAGAGTGACAGTAGTTATTTTTAACTGAGTCATCGCTCAGCCACTCAGCTCTTACATTGATGTTTATCACGCATAAAGTCCCTTTGCAGCAGTCCGACTGCAGCACATAAACCCTTAATATGATCTGGCAAGTGAGTAAAGCCTCTATGTTGAAAACGATGTGATCTGTCGGTCAAACCACAGTCTGTAGATTTCAACACACATTTCTCAGATAGGAAACACGTCTGCTCTTTCTAAAATAGCATTATGATAATATTAGAGGTTCAGTTTTTTTTTTTTTTTTTTAATTTGTCAATTCTTCAACAAATGTATATTAATGTTCTTTACTGCTGTCAAGAGACTGAAAAAATGGATTAAATAATTAAAACTGGTAAATATTTGATCTAATTTGTCCTAATCTCACTCAACATATCCTGGGGAAAAAAAATAAAAATGCAACCACGGTTTTTAATTTTAAGTTTGGATTCATTCTAATATTGTGACAGAACAAAAAATGGCCACAGTAAAATATTTGATTTCAGATGCATCTTTTATCAATCGCCACATAAATGGAAAATAGAATAAAAAAAATAAAAAAACATCGTCCATTCTGTCTGTCACACAAATTGCTGAAATGCAGAGTGCTCTTGTGTTTAGTTTGGCAAATAGCTTTGCTATAGCTTGCTGCATTTGCATCTTAGTTTTTATCATTAACCGTGGGTGCATTGCATTTATGTGGTAGGCTAAACATGGCTAAACTTACTCCTATATGGAGTAAGACGTCAAAAAGACCTATGCTTGTTAAAACATTCTTATTCATAGTTTAACTATTTGTATCTCCAATAGTTATAAATTATGAGTGTGAGCCTAAAATGTGTATTAATTATTTTTTGGGTGGGTATGAGTATTTTTTCACCATTTTGATTCATAGTCACTACAAAAGAATTCAAAACCTCACAATTTAGATTTATACTCCCAAGAAAAAAAAATACACTTTTAGATATGAATGGTTTATCACAAGAATATCTTTTTTGACAGTGATTTTAAATCATACTTCCGAACTTAAGCAAGCATCTTCCTCCAAAGAATGCATTCGACTCAAACTTTATTGACATACTACTCAATTTTCACTTCTTTCCTCTGCTCCTGAACTTGCCCTCCCACCAAAAACAGGAGCCAATCAGCTAGTACCAAACGCAATGACGGCCAGTCAGTGTCCACGTCAGAGTGTGATTGACCTTTGTTTTAGCCTGATATTTATATCAGATCTAATCAACATACAGAAAATATCAATTTAAAGAATCACATTCAGCATAGCACTGTTAAGAAAAAAGTAATGCTTTAACTATGACTAATTAATCGATCTCAATTAACCTGCTATTTTGATACTCCTATTTGTTTTTTTTTTGCATACAGGGTCTACACATGGAGTTCTCAATGTTTTTTGGGCAGCACCCCCTGGTTTCATCTAAGACACACACTAGCAAGGAATCAAAAACAGGTGCTTGGTGAGCTAAAATCACCAAGCACAAGTGATAAACTAGTCTGGTAGTACTGATATTGATATTGTCTTCTTAATGTCACTTTTTTTTTTTTAAGAAGAAATCTATTTTTGCCTCATCATTTGGACTTCTCCCCTCTCTAAAGAAGCTCACCATAGACTTTTTTTTAATTTCCAGCTAGTGGGTTTCCGTTCTTATACATCTTATCCTAGCCAGGTTTTACAAGTGAACAGAAAATGTCCCAGAAACTGATGGTCTAACAACCATTCTCTAATTGATTATGAGCTCCTCCACTGAGCTCTGTAGCCCTTTTGAAATGTATGCCAAACCCCCACAGGCAGGCCAAGCAACAAAAAGAGATAAAGACATAAGTTAGATGTTCATAGAATAAAAGTAAATCAAAAATTAAATTTAATGGTAAATAAAAAGAATTGGAGACCGAAAAAACAAACAAACAATAAAAAGTATTCCATGTCACGTTCGTAGCTGCAAGCTTGTCCAATGTCACTTCACACCACGAGTAACCGGCCTGCCTTTTCACCTAGGATGAACTTTGACCTCTGTAGCAATGGCCCTTGACCCTAACAGGTCCTAATGGTGCAGAGGGGACTGCTGGTGACAGGAGACAGAAGGAAACACACATATAAGTGAAGGCAGACACGCATGTGCTGGCTTACAAGTGGTTGTGTGGCAAGCGTTGCTCTGTAGACCAGCCGAGTGACGGGAGAACCAGAGGGACACGCAGCAGAGCTCAGCTTACAACAGGAAACTGCTGAGACATGCAGCTCATGTCTCTTCTCAAATTTATGGAGCGAGCTGACACACAAGCTCACACACTCAGAGCATGTCATTGATCTCATTCCTTTTGAGGGCTGTTGGACAAGGTTTTAGCAGTTTTCTGTTGGCTGGCCATTGTACCAGTACCACATCACAAGTCAACTCATTTTGTTTTATATGGGCTTCAACCATTAAGTTTTTATGCCATTGCAATCAAAAAAAAAAAAAAAAAATCCTAAAAAGCGGTAATCCTCTGGTAGCCAATAAAATATGGTAAAATAACAGAAAATGACTTTGTCTTAAATATACAGTTTTATCCCGTCATAATTAAAATACAGTTTTATCTGTATTCTTTACAAGATCTTGTCCTATTTTAGGTTATTTCAATGAATAATTAACAGCACTTTAACATTTTAAAATCATTAAATTGCCTATACATATCGTAAGTAAATATTGTATTAGGATTAATAATGCTTAAATTTACAGAAATATATTTTTATTAGTTGGTTTAATTGACAAAAAGGGGTTGTATTATAATTTTTGATGAAATATCATAATTTGACTTACAAAACAATGTGATCAATCATTCAAACCTGTGAAAAAATGTCGTGTTCATGTCTTGAAGCGGTGTCTTACCTCTCTGTAAGAACTCCAAAGTTGATGATTGGGCTGCTGGCTCAGATATGTTGAGACAGTTGTAAGATCACTGAACGTTATCTCTTGTCCAACCAGCGTTTCAACAAACTGCTGCTCGACCAATATCTGACAACACCGGGTAAGAATTAAACGGTCTGAACAATATTTCACAGCAAAAGCAACTCTTAAAACTTTGCATGTACCTATTGTTCCTTTGCCTCTGCACCTCTGCGTTTAGCTAAGCTAAACATAAAAAACTGGCTTAAAAAGCAACTTTTAGGTCTATAGGCTTGGACGTGACCTTCAATGCTATTGATTGACTGTGCGAAATGATGCCTTCATGTTCACTTGGGAAAATTGTGCTTACAAAAAAATGAAGAAGAAATACAATATACTTTTTTGCGTGTTATGTCTTAAATGTAGATTTTCCGTCTTTAGTAACCTAGATTTCTACCTCGGTTGACAAATTACTCACTGTTACGTGGCAAGCTAACATTAGTGTCGGTCTGACTAAATACTAAATGTAGCGGGCTGAAGACATCAGCCTTTGTTGTCATAGTTTTCTATCATTCGTATTTAGCGGATTGGATGCCTACTGCCGAACGAGTAAATTTAGCAGCACAGTGGAAAACAAAGCTAAGGCTACTTTGCTTCAGTTTTATACTTGCCTTCTAGCGCTGTTCCTCTTCCACCCTTGAGATTAGTCGCCGTCCGTTCGAAGTGTCCATTGGCCATAGTTGAACCGCCAGATGTAGTCAAATTTCAGCTAAGTCTGAACCCGATATAGTATTGAACAAACTATATTCACAAATCCAACCACCCATCCATTTCCTGTACTGCTTCCTAGAGGCCTTTATTACAAGATGCAGGTGACCTTTGACATTTGTGCATGGCTTCAATGTCTAAAAGTCACCACAAAACTTCCGTCTACTCCCCAGATACACAATATAACATCTGGGCGGAGAAGCAGTTGTAGCACAGACAAAATGTACACCTATACATCAACTGTAAATAAGCACTAATAAAGCCAGACTTGAAATGAGTTGAGCCAGGTTAGTGGGTTTGCCCTACTTCCAAAATAACTTGTCTGAATTATGTGCATACAAATACCACACCTACAGTAATTAAGTTTTTGTGAAGGTTAAACTGGACACAAACTAATTTGTTTTAGCCAGTGGGAGCATACCTCTCCTAAAAATAATGAGCCTCATAGTTTACCCTTTACTAAACCTCCCCAGTAGGCCACAGATGGCCTTTCAATTACCGAGCTAATACATACAGAAATGCAATGCATGGCATTATCAATGAACACAAGAGCATTCTTGGCTGCTTATTAGCAAGCAGACAAGTTCACATGCATACACACACACTCTGAATCATATGCTAAAGAACATATAAGCACTTTTGCATGCACAAACGTGCACGTTATTTTGCTTATGTGCTAAGTAAGCAATCTTTGTGGAGGTCACCACTTCACACTGCTGTGTTGCAAGAACACCAGTCTATACTTTCTATACTAATTTGAGCATCAAATGATTTTCTCATTTTACATATACCCTCTAAAATTTTGTGTCAACCACTTAAAAAATCTTAATATCAAAATAATTTCACTTAACTTTGAAGCTTTTTTCGACCTTCTATGGCAGGGGACATTTTCATGTGGTACAATGGTGGCTATCTTCTTTAGCATGCTAATGCATCATAAAGCACCAAAGGTATTTGCAAACTGCCCAAAGGATGTCAATTTGATTAGGTAATGAAGATTTTTAGTGCTAATGGAGCTCTGTTTGAATCTAAACTGAGTATACCATATTTTTCAGACTAAAATACACCATTGAAACTCTTCTTTTTCTCAAAAATTGATGCAGCACTGGGCATTTAAAAAAAAAAACAGACCTGCTCATAGAGTGCGCTTTATGAACCATTGTGTCTTATAGTACGAAAAATACGGTGAATCACAGCACCAGCCAACATATTAAAAATGTGAGTTATATTTGGAAAAATACATTATTACATTCTGTTGACACATATTTCAAAGGTCATTCAATAAATAATGTGAATATTTACAGATAGAAGCTTACTTTTTTTCTATTTTACTTCTTTTTCACGTGGGTTTAATTTGCTTTGCGGATTAGAAAAAAAAAAAAAAAAGAGAGTTTTGACGATTAACAAAGATGGCCGACCAAGATGCATGTTCCAGGATTGAACAGAGGTCACTTACTATGTTTTTGGTTGCTGAAGGGTGCAAACCAACAGAAATTCATCAGAGAATGTCAATTGATTCAATCAATGTCGGGACTGGGATGGATTGACGGTTTGCGACTGTCCTGTTTCAGTCAAACTGATGTGTTCAGTCTGACTAACTCCCTCTGGAAAGGTAAATGGAACGGGGACGGCGGGTGCAACTCGAACTTTTATTTCATTAACTTGTATGCAATCACCCAAGTGACAGTAATAGCAGTAGTAATAGTTTAACATTGGCACCAGGTCGCAAACCGTCAATCCATCCCGGTCCCGACATTGATTGAATCAGGTGACCACTTGCGGCTGGACACTGACATGTTAAATAGAGCCCCGCCCACCCCGCATGCACAAACCTGAAATCAATTGTAGGCAATCACCCCACCCACAACACAATCTTCATCTAGAAGTCTCAGGTAACTCAAATGATCACAATAACAAAAGAAATTGAGGTTCAGTCAGCGGAAAGTTCTACCTGGATGGTGCCACATGTTTCAGCCCAAAACATGTCTACAAATGGGCTAAATTGTTTAAAGAAGGAGGGAGCAACATTGAGGATGAAGACAGGCCTGGGGGCATACAGAAGTGAGCTGGATTGGGAACTGCTCCCTCATCCCCCTTAAGACTTTCAACCGGTTTGGTCCCTCGAAAGCGATCGCAAAGTTTAAATGTGACGATGAAGTCAAACGTTTTGTGAACTGAGTGACCGGCTGAGAGAGCAGCCCAAAGATTTTTATGCTGAGGGAATACGAAAGTTTGTGCACAGATGGGAAAAGTGTGTGACAGTGCTAGGAAAAAAAAGAAGAAAAAAAAAGAAAAGGAAGCTTCTATCTGTATTCAAAGTCCTCATACCTAAAAAAAATCCCCTTGTGTATGGAATGATCCTTGTTTTTTTCATTATCATTAGTAATATAACAATGTTTTTTTTTTACTATTATAAAAATGCTTCGTTAAAAATAAATCCTCATAATTTGTCAGGATTTAAGGATTTTCTTCTAGTTTCCTACAGCGTAAAACACATTAAAGGCCAAAGTACGTTTATAACTGCACAAGCACTCATTATCATTTTGAAAATAACATATCTGCATGCGCATGTAAAATATTTATAGACTGAGCTAATACAGAGAGAACCGAATCATAGTGGGTCTCTTCCGCTGCATTTTTTAACAGATAAATGTTTCTTTTTGGTTCTCTTTGGTGAAATGTTTGTCTAATTTTGTCTAACGTGATATGGTTTCCTACTTTGACATAATCTGATGAGAAACTTGTGGAAAGCTATACGTGTGTAGAGCCCACTGTTTCTGAATATATAATTCTCTATTGATATGATAAAAAGACATTTGGGATTGGGATTTTAAAGGAAGCTATCCACAAGGGAGTTGTGGGCTAGTAGAGGGTATCTGCATAATCAGCTCCACCATCAGTTAACTGATGTTCTGCATAATAGAGATGGGATTTCTGGGTCAGTGTGTTGTCTGTGTATATGCGTGTGTGTGTGTCTGCACGTGTGCTAGTGAGTCTTCATGTGTGTGTGGCAAGGGCTTGACGACAATGGGAGCATGTTCTTTTATCTATATGACTATGTGCAG
This sequence comes from Hippichthys cyanospilos, assembly GCF_059441005.1. Taxonomy (NCBI): domain Eukaryota; kingdom Metazoa; phylum Chordata; class Actinopteri; order Syngnathiformes; family Syngnathidae; genus Hippichthys; species Hippichthys cyanospilos. The sequence goes on from NC_142371.1 coordinate 30,821,981, forward strand.
GTCTGCATGTGTATGCATTGCTTGCAGTTTGTGTGCGTGCGTGAGTGTGTGTCAGGGGCATTGACCTCTTCCCCACAGGGAAAGACAGTCACCATCTCATTAGGGAAGAGAGATTGAGAGTGAGATGGATAGACAGAAATTAGAAAAAAAAAATTTAAATGGCGAAAATAAAAAAGACAGGGAGGCCAGAGGCAGGAATAGAATGTATTTGAAGGTCGAAGGTTACAAATTCATTACCAGAATGAGGGAGAAAGGCTCTGGCAAAAGACAACTTGAAGTTTTCCCAAGCACACACATTCCAGAATGCAGAGCTGACTGTTTTTATTTGACTAAAAGCCACTCAGATGGAGTTTGATGTTGAGGAAATTGTCCGTGTTTTTTTAGGCAAAAATATACAAGTGCGGTTGGCTGTAGAAAGTGTATGTATAAATTCTGACAGTAGCATTATGCTATTCTTCGGTCTGACTTTTTGCTGTCAGTTATCCTTCTGTCCATAATACTCTATACAGATTAAAATTTGTTGTTGCATTTTTGTTTTTCGCACAGACATTGAGGTTCCCACAAAAATGCAGGATGGGGAGGGGTGAAAAACTTCAAATCAAAAGGCACAATAGGTTTTTGTTTTTGCTCATCTCATCTTTGGTTCACCAAAGGAAAAAAATTGGATTAGAGTGTGAAGGAAACATGGCTTGACTCATGGAAGGGTGCTGGAAAAATAATACCGGTTAATAAAGAATGGCACCAAAGACCAAAGTGACCACAAGAAAGGTCTTGAACCTCAACCTAGTCTACCATCTCATGATCACACAGCAGTGCGGTTTATCTTCCAGGAGGTTCTCATTCAATTATCCTAACTCCTCCTGGAGTCATTTTGGAGAACATAAACCAACACATGACAAATAGATCTACTGTAGTTCTCTTTGATCTGACTTTTTTAGAGTTGTGTGGCGTCTCGGAACTTGAACATTTGGCTGCCAAACATCATCAAAAGTGATCTAAAATCATGGGGAAAAAAAACAAAAAACAATATTTATTCTCTTAAAGTACTGGATGAGAGTATAAATTGTGGCTTCTCATCAGATAATCCGTGATTCTTGTTTTGTTCCTTTTTTGGATGGCGGGGCTTATACATGTCATAAATATATCAATAACAATAAACTTAAAAGAAAAACTGCAGTCACAGCAAAGGTAGAAATGAAAATTTAAATTTAAATACCTTCTTGTTATTACAGTGCAGATACATGATGACATACATCTCTAGCCACCTTAATGGGTATGGAATTAATCTGCTCTCTAAGTTTACTGTTAGAGTATTGAGAGAGAAATAAATGGTTAAGGGTATAGGTGAAAGAAATTGTGATTGATAAAGAAGGAAGCAAAATCAAGCAATAGTAGCAGATCATCAGACCAAGAAAGTAAGATAAAGTGAGAAGCGGAAGCTGTGAAAAGGCACAAGAGAGTTAAAGAAACCCCAACAGAAGCCCACATCTTATCCTATCCTCATTTCTTCATGGCGGCATGAGTGGTGGTTTTGGGGCCACAACTTCCCACAGCAAAGCTCCCTCCTTATGATCTCAGATACATATTTAGACACATCTAACCATGTGGTTCTATTTGCGTGTAGGCTGCATGTTTGTAAACTACTAATGTTATGAACGTGAAGACTTGGAGTTAACTTGCATTATGAGGTTGAAAGAGTTAAGGTTTTAACTGGCCTTAGGTGCAGCTGAGGGCGAGGGTTGGGGTCAAGCACTTTGTTGTGAAGGGGCTCAGGAATGCATTATGTGCACGGCGCCGACCTCCTCCTTTCTGCTGTTCACCCCCACTCACTTCTTCACCCGCTTTGAATCTAACCTTGGCTGGTCTGGCATCGTGACATGTTTCTGTTCATACTATTAAAAAGCGTCACGCTTGCTGCCCACTTGCATATCACATCACAGTGTCTCTTGGACCTGTCATAGTGGCCCCATTTGCTGTAGATGAGTTTCTGATAGTTGCCAAACCACCATATGGATCATTCATGTGCTGTCCCAATGGGTTGAGTGTGACACGATGGCTTTCTTATGAATGTTTCATTCTGGTTTACATAAGAGTGGCTCAGCTCTTTTGCAGCACATGCTGACAGTATGAAGAAAAATATTTCTTTCTCACGTTGACTCAGACTTCAAAATCGGACTATATTGTACTTTTGTACTATAGCCATGGAACTACGGCTCACAGCTTTTGTCTCGCAGGGGTAGTCTTTCTTATTCAGCCAGTCATAACATTTCTACTTGGGTGATTTCCCTTACATTCTTGCCTTGAGTCAAATAAATTACCAAACTTTAAACTCTCAACAGATTTTTTTTTGTATTGATATTAATTTATATTGATAAATACTTCTCTTTTTTAACAAAATCCACCATAATGTGGTTAAGGTGTATATTCTTTTTTTCTATTTCACTCATTTTAAAACCTACAAGCTGTCTCTCAGATAATTGTCTTTATTTTTAACAGTTTGTTTAGAAAAAGCCAGACTCAAAGGCCACATTGGTGCATGCTCTGACTGATTATAATATGTAACTTTTACCGCAATACCTAAAACTATCATAATCTCTGCCATTCAAACTTGTCAAAATAAACTACTGACATCTAAATTATAAATTCATCATTAAAACAAATGTCTATACTGTATTTTTAATCATCTTTGTAACTGACAATCAATAAAATTTCCTGTGGCATTTTGTCAAACTGTGACACAAAAAAAAAAACCTTCCCTGCGCTCTATTTTAGTGCTGTTTCTTTCACAAACACGTCATTTAACTCAACACATATTTTAGGTGATCATATTGAATAAAATCACTTCATGGACTGATTCGTCTCTCCCAGTTCAGATGAGCTCAGCCGCTAGTGTGCTGAATGACGTAGCCAGCGTGTTTGTGTGGAAGGAACTTTTGACACCTGAGTGGATGTGACTTGTTCACTGCAAATGAATGACATTTATCCGACAGTGACCAACCACACCCAGCCCTGCACTGAGAGACATATTCTCCTCTGTGCTTCAACACTGAATTGAGATTTTTTTTTTAGGAGGAACCCTATGGAATTTATGTTTCATAAAAAAATCCTGATCCACAAATTAAAGCCACCCTTAGACTCCTGCATCACGCCTCTTTAAAGGGCTGCACAGGTTTGAAACTGTTACCCATGAGGGGAAAATTGCCACACCTTGAAGGTGCGCAAGAAATGTGCATGACTTAGGGGCATTTTCTCCTGTTTGTGCTGAAGTACTTCGTTCTCTGAAAATAAACAACATCTGTCAGTCAGTGAATAATTCTGCCCTGGGTAATTCTTACCACTTCCTTTACTTTTACTGGCATCTTTTTCCCAAATAACAGTTAATGCTGAGTCAAGCTACATGAGAACAAAGACATCAACCCATTATCTGAACAAGAACAAGTGAGACTCACAAGCATAATTCAAGATGCAGCAGCTACACTACATGGCGAGTAGAGTGGGGGTAATTGAGTTCATGCGAATGTGAAGGGGTCTTTTCTGTTAGGGTTATTTTCATGAAGAAAATATATTCAACTTAGTAGAGATAAATAATGGAAATAAATAAGTACTAAAGTTACTGATTTTCCTTTACTGGTTCCGCTAATGGTTGGTGATGTTGTCACCTATTCCTGACAACTGTTTGACGGTTATCTCTGTCACTGGCAACATTTACAGTAACTGTGGCTCTATCAATAATGACAGGGCAACACATTTCTATATTAATTTATGTATTTCTACTGAGGAGACACGTTTGCATTTTGAACATGTTCAAAATCACACATGTGTCACAACCACCGGACAGGTGTGACCCCTTGAATTCTGAGGATTCCTAAGATGTGAATTCCTTAGAGATACATTTGGAATATTTTTCACACTTTGAAATTGAACTGCATGTAGTGTGCCTGACTGTTAATCATCATCATTAACAGGCTACTTTGAAGAAATGTGCATTTTTGCATTCTATATGAAATAAAGACAGTAACAGTTATTTATGCAGAGGACTTTGCTAATGCCTGAATGTATACTTGGAGTTGTTCCTTTTTTGAGCTTTTGGGTCAACTGTTGTTTAAACATTACTTAGCAATGGTTCCTACCACGCATGCAAGCAAATCAATCCTATGGATTTTATTACTATAAATGGAAATATAAAAATAAATTTAAATAATAATAAAATGATAACAAATAACTATATATATATATATATATATATATATATATATATATATATATATATATATATATATATATATATATATATATATATATATATATACTCTTATCCTCAGCTGATCCAAAATGGGCAATTGTATGTTAGCCTCCAATTTATAATTTGTTAAGACAAGTTACTGTAATTATTACCCACCTATTAATTTTTTTAAGGGAATTGATTGACTGTTCTAAATGCAGCGGCAGGCAGCTCGTTGCAGGTGTGCCGTTGATTTTTGTTCTGTCAGTTTTGCCACAGGGCTTGAAGAAACAGAGTGAATGTGTGTCCTGTGCAACTCAGGAAGCAAGTTCAGCAAACAAAGCTTTGCATTTGCCTTCAAGGTCATATACTGTAGTCCAGAATAATTTGAAGGATATGTGGTCATACTTTTCGTGTTATTTGGTATCGTACATATACATTATATATAATGTATCGGTTGATTTTAATCCCAAGGTGTTTTTTTTAATGTTTTTGCTGTCACTTTTGCCATTAAACCATTTTAACCCCTAGTGACTGATTGCCAGTAATGAGAATATTCACAAGAATATTCATTACTGGAACCTATGCAAACACAATCTTTTCAAAGTGTTTAATATTAATGATACAATTATCTTTTGGTTACACGGCCAGACAAAGTGTTCTGTTTTTACGTTTATATAGTAGAATGTAATTTAAAAATGTAATGTGGGTACTTTATTTTGCAAATGAATGGCGAAAATGATACGCCTCTCTTGTGGCCACTTTGTAATTGTGGCAAAATGAAAATGTTTGCTGAACGCATAGTGGCTGAATATGCCATTATTTTTGTGCGCAAATCTTTGTGTTTCTGTGCACAAAGTTCCCATGTGCTCATATTGCTGTAAAACCATCTCACCTTAGTCACTGTTTTGTCTCTTGAATGAAGCAGATTGGTGCCTGCCCTATGTGACAGGTCCAAAGAATGATAAATGGTGGCTGGAGTTGTGTAATGCCAACCAAATGCTTGTGATAACATCATGAAAATAGTGCTTCTTCTTTTGCCCTATGAGGAGAAATTATTGTTTTTGTAACACTGCTGTTTTCCTGTCTCAACAGAAATCACCACCACTTTGGAGGATATAATTGACAACAGTTGTGGATCATCTCTTCTTCCCCACAAAAGACTTTGGTGACAGACTACAGTGTTTGTGACAGGTTACTCATAGGGTCAGCTATCACATTTTACAACTGCAGCATTTTTGTTTTATTGTATTGTACCTTTACCTTTATATCCAGAGAAAACTTAAGTAGGTAGGTACCATCCTACCTTGCAGTGTGTAGTTCTAAAAAATCTTGTTGTCTGGTAAATTGTATTTTTCATTTTATGTTTTGTTTTCATTTTTTTTTCCAAATCAGAAACACGTACAATGAAGTACCATATTTTTCAAACTATAAGACTATAAGAATATAAGACTATAAGAAATTGACAGTACATCAGTATATCTTATAATTTCAGTTGGTCATTTTTGATTGAAATTCCTTCTAATTTACTAGGTGTGTGTGATAAACAGATTATTTGCAATCAATTATTCATAGTCATAGTAGTAAAAGCAGTATTTTTTTTTTTTTATCACATTGGCTTCAAATTAACCATTTATGCTTTCTGTATGCTGATTGTTTTTATGTATTTAATTTTTATGCACTGGGTTTCTTTTGCTTGATTTGTTGGGGTTTGGAAAACAAAAGTTAGTCGCATGCTTAAGTGGACACTGATTGGCTGCCATTGTGTTTGGCATACGATGATAGGCTGATGGCCTGATGGTAATTGTAAACTTACCTTTTAAAAATGGCCCCGCGACAACTTTGATCAAGTTCGAGTCATCCTTTGTCAAAAGGAGTTTGCCTACCAGAAAACCAGCTCAAGTTTAGCCTTCATCTTAAATGCAAAGCACACAGCTGGGTCTGCAGCTGCCAAAATAAACACGGAAAAATCCCAAGTTTCAGCAAGTGCGAGACAAGATGGCCAATGTTTTAGATTTCTCATTTCCATTTGTTTTGCAATTGGTAAAAGATAAACACATCATTCCTCCCGTTGGCTGAAACTTGTTTTAAATACAGCAGTAGTAAAAGTTTACAACTAAATCTGTTAAAGAAAATACATAACTGAAAACAGATTATTTTGTTGTATATCAATCTTTTGATCAGCCCAAAACCTCGAGCTGAAGTTTTTTCTCAATGTATAGTTGAGATTTAAATTAAATTAAGTAGCTCTTGAATAATGAACAGATCTTGCTTAATCACTGTCGTTTGTTATTATCTTGACAGCACTACTGCTTTCTTTCGCTTTACCTATGGTTTCAAAAACACTGTACTGTAATTTCCGGACTATAAACCATTACTTTTTCACGCACTTTGGGTCCTGTGGAAGGAACAATGATGGAGCTAATTTGCCTATTTTTACAGGCCAACAAGCTATAACACTTGGTTCTATGCAGTCACAAGAATGAAGGGGGGCCCCATTTTTTGGAGGAATTGGTCCCATATCAGGGAGCAGCGACAGCTCTTTGGTAAAGCCAAGGGGCAAGTGTTATGCAGCCCGGTGTCAAACCATTTCTTCTCATTTGATGTTGCAAAAAATTAAAATAAAATATTACACGCTCTGACCATTTCGGGTGTTTACGGGGTGAGCCTTGTGAAAAGGCTCTGTGACAAGACTTTGTTATTGCTGAACCCACTTTCATATAAAACATGACATTGGGTAAGACATGTCACCGTGATTCTTTGTGAGCGGTGAAAATTATGGCAGCTGAAACTGTTTGCGAATTGAGGCAACTTCTCTTTTCACCGGCAAAAATATGTGTCTGAATGCGACAGATCCCAATGTATTAAATTCCTGTGCAGGTAATCCCTAACATTTTGAGAATAGATCCCGATAAAAGTTTAAGTTTCTTTCTGTATAAATATCCCATGTTACAGCAAGGTCATTTGTGGTTTATGACCCAGTGTAGCCTATATATGCCTTGTATATGCCTATACAAGATGTTTTTCTCAAATTGAGTGGGTGCATCTTATATGCAGATGCACTAATTGCGGTAAATCAGGATTTAATTATAATACCACAAAATTGGTTGTTATGTTAAGTTTGTTATGGACTAATTATTACATATACATTTTACTTATCCTACATGCATTTTCACTTAATTGATTTACAGTATTCATCTTATATTCCTTTTGTTCTTATTTTTATTTTATGCCTGTTCTTTTATGATGGCACATGTGAATTTCCCTGATTTGGTATTAATAAAGTCTTTAAGTTATCTTGTCTCATCCTTCAAACCATCTTGAAATAGTGCTTCCGGAAGTGAACCGCCTGGAGGGGATTTTAAACCATATGGGACCTTAATTATGCTGAAGGTATGATGTACTTATTTTCTGCAAAGCTTCATTTAGAGAGGATATGATTTGTGACTTAGCAGTACAGAGTGTAACAAGACCAGGTGGCTCTTTACTGTCTGCTGATTTATGACAGAGACGCTGTAGGCAAACCTGCTCAGGTCACATGCCTCGGTAATTAATTTCCTTTTGATATACAGATCTATATGAATTTAGTTTAACATCATTTCATTTTTATTTCTTTTTTTTGCTAATCATCCTTTTGGGTGTCAGGAGTACTGGGGCTAGACAAGTCACATTACCTTGGGTTGAAAATTCTTTAGAAGTGTTTCACTGGCCAGAAATGCAAATAATGCTATGGCCTTGCAACTTCTCCGTCACACCGCAATTTAAAAAACAACCATCTGGCTGAGTGAACCTTGCCATAGGTTCATCCAGGCTTTAGGAGAAGGCCTTTTGGCAAGTAATTTGGAGTGCCCATTGTATGTTTTCATTGAGATGCGTGTTTCTGGACCTTCCACATCTGCTGTTGGACTTCTTGGAGCCTAGAAGCTTCCTTGACAAAATCAGTCATTAGGGATGGGAATCTTTGACTCTCAATTTGATTCAAATGTATCAAAATTTTGAGTCTACGATTATATTCAGAATCAATTGTTGATTCAAAAGACTTGATTGTCAATGAATTCTGCTTAAATCTGTAGATTGTGCAAAGTATCATCATGATCTTCTGCAGTCTGCTTTGGAAGACAGAATGGGACATTGAGTTATTAGTGTCGTTTTTTCAGGTTAGGTTTCTGTGGGGTTAAGTAAGGGCTACTCTCATTTTTGTTTGAATTCAATGGCATACCAGCTACAAGAATTGTACAGTCGGCCCTCGGCTTACGAACACCCTGATTTACGAACAATTCGCCTTACGAGCTGTGGATCACGGAGATTTTTGTCCCCCACTTACGAACAAACGTTTCGCCTTACGAGCAATCTGACATGCCAGCCATTGAGTATGTAAAAATGTTCTCGCTTAACTGCGTCATTGAATTCAGCAGATGCGTCACTTTAATCACCAGAAGATACTTGTGGCAGCAATGTGAACGCTATTGCTCTTAGAACGTCACACTGACTGTCTCACTCACGGTGTCTAAATATATATTACCATTTAAGTGTAGTGTTTGTACAGCTAAAGGGAAAAACAGCTGACATGAAATTAAATGTGGCGATTGCAGGACAAAGAATTGTCATTGGTTTGAATGTGTGTTTTTTTTTAATTAATTGTCAATACATTCCAATCGTTTAAAAAAAAAGTGCGAATAATTATCAGTCAGTCACGGAGATGCGAATATGCTATTGGTCGATTAAGGTCACCCGGTCTCACTCACGGAGATGCTATTGGCCGGCGTCACACGTCAATCACAGAAATGCCGATATGCTATTGGCCGAACGCCTTTATCTAGCTTGATGGCACAGGATGGAAGGAAGGAGAGAAAATGAGTGAAAAACGGAATGTTGTGAAGACTTTGCAAACTTTATCTGTTAGACATAGCTTCTAAAATTACTAATTTAGTAGACATAGCTACTAATTCTAAAGAAATAAGAGGATGATGTTTTAGTATCTCCGTGATTTGCACCCTGACTGAAAGAGTTACTGTAACACTGTAAGACCAATAGCATAACTATCGGCGTAATGATTTTTGAGCGTTGGTCTCTGCCCCCCTCTACTTACACCCAGTTCAAGTCTCGTCGTTTCAAAGGTAAAAGCCATTTATCCATTGTATTAGTTATATAATGCAAGTGTACAGCAGATTATGTCACTCAATTTTAATATATGTATATAGTGTGACGTTTTTACCCAAGGCTTCTGCGCGCGTTGCACGCATTCACGAATTAACATGGGTTTGGATTGCCCGCTATACGAGCAATTCGAGATACGAGCGTAGCCGCTGAACGGATTAAGTTCGTAACCCGGGGGCCCACTGTATTTTATTAGTTATTATAAACAATTTGACCTAATGTAATTGAGTAAAATAATAAGTAATTTCACTCCCATCATTCTTCTTGATATAAGTAAGCTTCTACAATATGAAAGAAAGACCACATTGTTTAGATAGTTACAGTTATTAATTCTAGTTGGTAGCAACCACCACTAAAAAAAAAAAAAAAGCAAAAACAAAAAAACCTTAAATAAAAGCGTACTATAGACTGCTTTTACATCTGTACTATTTGGTGTGTATGTTTTGTTGTTGGCCTTCACAGCATGTTGTTAATGTGTGATGTCTTTACATTGTTTATTTTGAGGTGTGGATTTTAAAATGTTATCTTCTGTTTATTCAAAACTTGTTTCCAGATATTTATTTGTAGTCAATTTGAATCTTTCAAAATTGTTCTTATTATTAATTTGAATCTTTGGATGCATTCTTGTGTACGCTTTCCTGCGTGGGTGGTAATATGACATATGCTTATGATACAGTGCCGTCTGTGTGTCTTATACTTACACAGTGTCTCTATGTGGAAATTATATAGAGACCCCGCAACATTGTCAAAGTCTTGACTGTGTAAATCATGCACTGGTGTGACTGTGACTGTGTGTGTTCCTACTATGTAGGCCACCAACATATTTCCGATGATGTCTAGCCCTCTGGAGGACTACAGATATGGGGAACCTAAATTAGACCCTATTATCTGCGTATATGTGTGTAACTAGACCATAGGTGTTAAACTCCAGTCCTCGAGGGCCGCTATCCTGCATGTTTTCGATGCTTCTCTCTTAAACACACCTGATTGAAATGATTAGGAGTATTTTCAAGCTCCTGCAAAGTTTTCTGATGAGTTAATCATTTGAATCAGGTGTGTTTAAGAGAGAAGGATGGAAAAAAATGCAGGATAGCGGCCCACTGGACTTTTACACCATGAACTAGACCCTAGACTGTTATCAGGAAAAAGCCCCAAAGGCATGTACTGGGGGTCTACGTCACATGGTTCAGCTTATGCTGAGTCATGAGTGTGTTTGTGTCTGGAAGTAAAAAAAAAAAAAAGTATTTCCACCATAATACATTTGACTGTGTGTGTGTGCGTATGTGTGTGGTGTGTGCGCGCATGTGCAAATTCATGCTGGGCTTCATCTGACAGGCATGTTACCACTGACCTGGGACAGTAGACCATAACCCTTAATTTTAATGAGCGTTAGCTCTGAAAGCCTGTCCAGATTGCTGTAAGCAAGGCTGCTAATAAGCCTCAAACATCACTCTGACAAAATCATGTCAGACACTGTATATTGGCCCACCAGTAGTCGTTTTCTCAGGTGTTGCAAAATATAAGAAACACACAGTATACAACATTCATGAGAGATCTGTTGTAATGATGGTGAAATACCAGCTGTCATAGTTTCTGGAAAAGGAAGTAAACATATTCTACTCTCACCTGCTAGAATACATTGGTACCATTGTAAATATATGATTTAAATTTTATTGAGGCTACATTCTGACAAAACCGAATAATACATGCGGCCTGGTTGCCTGTATTTGTTTCAGTTTTTTTTTTTTTTTAAGGAACAGTGAACAACAATTTTACCTCATGCAACTTTAACACTACACACTAATGGCAAATAAAAACGTTGGCATCACAAATGTAATGTCACAGGCGTCACTAAGTGTTTTTGTACATTTAGTGGTTTGCAATGTTTAAGCATAAAATTGTCATTATTGAGTTAAATTCAACTAATTAGTGACATTTTAAATTACATGCAACAGACTTTTTGTTTGTTATATATATTTTGTTTTGTTTTTAATCGGATAAAACAAACAAACAAAAAAAAACTTCTCATTGTTTGTTCACAGTTGCCAAGGCTTGGCTAATTAAATGACGTCCACTCCACAGAAGCTGAGATGAATTGTATTTGTTTATGGGGGCATCATTTTGGCAAAAGTGTGAGGCAGCTTATCATGTAGGAACTGGGTACCTCTCTAACCTGAAGTGGAAAAATACAAATAAAAAAAAAATAAAAAACATGATTTTTTTTTTTAACTGGGTCCATTACCCACTTTTGGGTCCCGACCCAGTAGTTGAGAATCACTGCTGTAGCTAATAAAGAACTAGGCACCACTGATAATCATTACATTTGTTTTTAAAAAAAAAAAAAAATCCAAACATTTCTGTTTTGAGATGTTTCAATACTCTGAACACATTTTTTGGATATAATACGCCTCATGTATAAAATAAAATTGCTAAAGAAACTGGATTTTTTTTTTTTTTGCTCCCAATGTTTTTGTGTTATTGTGTGTGATGATGACTTATTTTTTATTTGGGGTAAAAATAACTGCAAAGTAACTTTCAAAAACATCCTTTTGACATTCAAAGGAAGACAACTCACTTTTAGGTATTCAATAAAAAAATTATGAAAACATTTTTTAAGTCATATGACAAGTGCAAGCTCCTATGTATTTTAACTTTTAAAAGACGTGTTAGGCTCTCCTTTCCGCATCAAGGGCAAAGAAAATGAGGTTTCTCTTCTTCAAATTATATGACCTGTGTCATTTGCCTAATAAGAATGTGGCTTTCTGAATAGACCCTGATTTAAGACCATTTGCTTAAACATTTCATGTAATCCATTCATTTCGTGCGCTCTATATTTGCAGTCGACTTAGTGTCTGTAAGTCACATGCAGCCAATCTGTCAAAGCTTTTTCGAATTTTGCCAGAGCTCAGCCAAAAAAATTCTATTCAAGCCAAGGGGGATGAATGAGAATGTCTACCTTTGAAAAGCTTCATACTTTGACCAAATCATATGCTGTCACTGTAAGCTTTAGAAGGCCTGCACTTTTCATCAAAGCTCTTGATGGCTACCTTTCACAGTACTGACGAATACACCCTCAAACGCGTCCCTCCCTCCTTTCCTCTCCCAAATCCCTTTCTTCTTCCTTCCAATGTTGACTAGCCCCTCTTCCCTGTCTCTCCTTCCCCCTCCCAAAACTCTTCCATACCCCTTGTACTAAATCTCCCCACTGCCACTCACTTCCCTCCTCAATCAAGCACCCCCAGCACTACCCACTCCCCACCACACACACACACGAACACAACATGTGACTTCAGTACTTGTCAAGGTATATAAAACGATGAATTCAAATAAACCAGTCATCCCCTGCAATGGTAACAATCCACTGCTACTCTTTCCATGTAGCAGGGGCTGATGTTGCTGGATTTTTTTTTTTTTTTTTAGCTGTATTTGCATATTTGTTTCGCGTTTGTTTCCTTTGATGAATTATTTACAGCAGAATGAAATGACAGCGGAGATCACTGATGATTGCTGTCGCGGGCGGACGGAAGTCTTCTCCTCTTTGGAATTATTCCTTGTTTTCTGATATTCAATCATGTTTTTTTTTTTTTCCTTTTCCCCCTTGTGTTCCCTTGCAACAGCAGTCAAGAAGCAGATGAAAACATTTTAGCATCGCAGGTGGGACCTTTTCACCGTTTGTGGGAATATAGCGTCCTTTGTTCTTGTAATGATTGCAGGGCAGCAAAAAAGAAAGAAAGAGGAGGGAAAGAATAGTAATCAAATGGAAAAATACTGTAGCCAAATGCTCTGGTGAAAACCAACTGCACATACAGGAAGAAAAAAATATTCCTTATTCAACCAATCAGGAGTTAATATAATGGTGATATAAGATTAAAAAAAAGTCTTAATATTATTTCCAACAAAGCAGCTCATCACATTTTCCTAACCTTTCACTATCATTGTATTTCCCTCAAAAAATAAAACTCACGGCATATATTACTTTTTTATAAGTCTATGACACTGAAAATTTGTAAAAAAAAAAAATAAAAAATCCCACTTCCATAGATTAGGTCTATAGTAGCGTATTATCAATGTACGTGAAAATACCATTGGAGCTGTCGATCCCATAGAATGTGATACTTGTGCAAAAAAGTGCCATAGAAGTGGAAATTACTTGTTGCCAAACATGAAGAATATACAGTAAATGTATACCTACTGTATATATACACCACTGGGATTCATTCTCCCACCAAGAAATATCACTGGAACTTTGTACCCCATAGACCATGACACTGGTACAAAAAGGTGCCAGAGAAGTGAAAACTAAAACCAAACGCCTACAATACATAGTAATCAGTGTAATCTGTAGTATCACACATATATAGCATATTTCCGCAGTACTAGCTCGCTACTTCACAAGAAAACGCAACCTACCTCGTTGACAGTCGGCCCAGCACTGGCTTGTTGTACTGTATATGGAAAAGTTGCTAAATGCCACTAGAATCTGTAGATGGTTGCATAATCAACCGCTGGGATGCCATTTCGTATCATTAAAACGATTCCTATACCCACTGCGATTTTCGAAAAGCTGTACGTGGGACACGTTGTCCCAATGAGAGTGCAAGGGATAAAGCAGGCCTGTCCAATCCTGGTCTTCGAAGGCCTCTATCCTGCCTGCTTTCATTCATTATTATTATATGGGATAAATTATTATTGGTTTGGACACCCTTGGCTCCAAGGTGCAATTGCGTGACTCTTGAACTTTTGTGAAATTTGAAACCTGAACTTGCATGTATTTACACAGAACAAACAAATCAATGTTGTCAGATGTGTAATCACACGAGCTCAGTCAATGCTGGTGCTTTGACTGATAAGTCTTACAAATTCTAGTTAGTGTGTGAACCATTGTTACACGCACATACATAACACACACATGCTGAGACACACTGTCCCTCCAATGCCCTATCCAGGAATAACAATGCATAATTCATGTCCTGAAGTCTCGTCTGCAGACAAAAGTCAGCGTTGCATCAATTATTTATTGAAAACAGCTCACATGATGAATCCTTGAACAAACACAGCATCTAGTGAGAGCTGTACCTATTTCTTCTTTTCCTATTTGTGTTTTGGCATGGATTTAAGTGGGCTCATTAGCAGAAATGAGGATGTAGGGAGACAAATGTCAAGGGAGTGAGTGAGGAGAGATGTAGAAAACCAATTGGGGGTGTGAGGAAAAAATAAGGCCAAAGGATAGATTAATGATTTTGGTGTAGGTAAGTATTAATGAGAGGCCTAGACACCAGCAGCTAAATAATTAAATGATCCTGAATGCCAAAGCATTGGCATACTTAAAGTTTTGTTTCACTACCCAAGTGTAAATAAAAACACATCAACAATACTTCACAAAGATAGTTTAACCTGGATAGGCTGCACGTGTATATATAGGAATATATTTTCACAATTTGAATCACTTCTGCATCACTGAACAATCCTCTACCCAGAATCATAATTGCACCAATTTTCTTTGTCAACCTCTGTGAATTGGGGAGCAGCCAGCTGACTAACAAACAGATGGAACAGCGATGCGTCACTAAGATTCCTGTTTTTCTTCTGTTAACAGTTTTGGCTGTATACAAAATGATATTCTGGTCATTAAAGTTTTTTTGCCAGAAGGAAAAACACATTTTACCATGGTGCTGTTTGTGATTGTTTAAACATATATGCAAAATAATGTGTTTGTCCATGTGTTGCAGATTGAATATATTGGACGGTACAATTTAGGTGTAACCTCATCCAGTACAAATCCCAATCCTAATGTTGCAATGTGTAAAATATATTCTGGTCATTAGTTTTTTTTCTTTGCCAGAAGGAAATACACATTGTACCATGGTGGTGTTTGTGATTGTTTAAACGTAAATGCAAAATAATGTGTTTGTCCGTGTGTTACAGATTGAATATATTGGACAGTACAACTTAGGTGTAACCTCATCAAGTACAAATCCCAATTCTAATGTTGCAATGTGTAAAATGTGAATAAATACGGAATCCAATAATTTGTGAGCCCTCTCCAACTAATATTCACTTGAGTATACGGCAAAGAAAATACAGTTTCTTTATTGTTCAAACTGAATGTTATTTTCCTTTGGCAAATATTCTCTCATTTTGAATTTGATGTCTACTACACATTATTAAAAAAACAAACTGGGAAGGTTGAGGAATGCTCAAGAACATCTGTTTGGAACATTCCACAGGTGGACATGTTAACTGCAAACAGGTGAGTGTGATTGGGTATAAAATGAGCATCCCCTAAGGCAAAGGTGTCAAACCCTGGTCTTCGAGAACCGGTGTCCTGCATGTTTTATAACCTTCACTCTCACTCACACCTGATTCAAACGATTAGGATGATTTTCAAGATCCTACAGAGCTTGCTAATGAGCTAATCATTTGAAACAGGTGTGTAGGGGCGAGACAACCGGAAAACCTCCAGAATACCAGCCCTTGATGACTGGTGTTCCATATCTGTGCCCCAAGGCTTAGTTGTTCCTGATCTTGTGAACAAATGAGCATTAGTCCACCAGTTCAAGGACATTTCTCAATATACAATTGTGAGAAAATTAGGGATTTAATAATTTATGGTCCATTATAACATCATCATTGCATTTTGTGAACCAGGAGGAACCTCTGTACCTAAGAAGGAAAATCTACATTGAACACACTTGAACTTCAATACCTCTGTTGAGACGTCAAAAAAAAAAACAACCTCATTGGGCTTATTATACTTTCAGGTGGGACCAGAAACACTTCAGAAATAACAAAAACCCTATGTCAATTAACACAGTTTGTCGTAAGTTAAATCTCGACCGTGCAAAGCAAAAGCCATTCAATGAAAACACTCAGAAATACCTCCAGCTTTTCTGTGCCTGAGTTGATCTGGAATGACATAAAGTAGACAGCTTGCTGTGGTCTGATGTGTCCACATTTCAAATTGTTTTGAGAATTTCATGGATGTCGTGTCCTCCTGGCCCTAGAAGAAAGAAAGAAGAAGAAGAAAGCCAGGATCTGTGATGGTGTGCAGGTGTATTAGTGCTGAGGATGGCATCTGGTAACAGGCACATTTGAAAGGCAATATTAAGGCTAAAAGAACATATACTTTGGAGCAACTCTTCCAACGTTCATCCATTGAAAATGTGTGTCACATTACGGAGTAGAAAATACAACAACGAATGCTCCAAAGTGTAGGACCACTAAAGATTTATATTTACCAAGAATCAATGATGTCCAAGAACCTAAAACTGAACCATCAATATCAGCACAATGGTAAACATGCCTCTGTTTTTATTGAAAATGATCGAAAAATCAAATTCAAAATAGGTGAGCATTTGCACAAAAACGTTTTTCGGTTTAGAAATCAAGTATCTTGCCTTTGTAGTGTATTAAATTGACTATGGGTTAAAAAGAATATGCAAAACATTGTATCTCATTTAACTGGAAATGGGGTTTATACCTAATTGAAAAACAAACTGTAAATTATCCATATCATGTCATCCACTGAGGCATTCGTGAGGGAACCAATCACTTATTTTATATGAGAGCTTCTGATACAACACAACCATTCCTCAATAATGTGTTGCTGAGTTTGTTTTGTGCACTGAGGCTCAGCCACAGTGGCATAGAACAGGGTCTTCCCCAAACAGTTACCACAAATTTAAAAGTAGACAATCGTGAAAAATATCTTTAAAGCATGAAGATGTTTCTTAAAGTAAATAAACACCAACCCCTGAGAAATTCTCACAATTTGTTTGTGCCTCGGTTCAGCTCTCAATGATTAACAGTATTCTGTCTTAGTATTTTGCTTGGTGATTTAACGTGGACAATTTGCTTGCAGCTGCATAGCCATAGCTCTGAAGGTCCTGGCGCAGTTTTTCATGGTGCTGTTGATGCCAAAGGAGGTTTGGAACGCTGTATTTCTGAGTCAGCAGAGTGTTGGCGACTTTTGCGCTCCATGTGTTCTGCATTCAAGGACCCGGCTCTGTGACTATGTGGTCTACCGCTTTGTAGCCGAGTAACTGTTTTTCCCAAACATTTATTAATAAGACCATTTTCAGCTGACCATAGAAAATCCAAGATAAATGAATGCACCATCTTTCACCCATGCTTCATTTATAATTTATTTGAATAAATTGGTTCTATTCACAGGGGGTAGTTGGAATAAATGATATTTGAGGATTGGTAGGCCTGTCCCAAATCGTTCAATCCTGTAATTTCAATAGAAGTCTATGCATTCCTGAGTTATACGGTAAGTGTATGAGAAGAACATTTAAAATGTGCTTGGGTCCACTGGTTTTGAAGAGAAACCGAGCATTGTCTTGGTAAGACCAGTTGTAGGAGGGAGGTCAATTTATTAAAAACTGACAGAACTAACCTGATAATTTATTCCAGAATACTAGAAAAAAATACCAGAATACTAAAAAAAAAAAAAAAAATATATATATATATATATATATATATATATATATATATATATATATATATATATATATATATATATATATATATATATATATATATACATATATATATATACATATATATATATATATATATATATATAACTTTTAATAGTGAGTGGTCTTTTAGTTGAAATATAAATATATAAATACAAATGTCAAATCTAATAATGCAAGTATTGAATCGGTCATGTGTTCTGAAAAAAAAAAAAAAAAAAGAGAATGAAGTAATCATAGCTTTGTGGAGGTTGGAGGGAAATCAAACCCAGTGTTGGAGCTTGTCAGACTGAGCCAGAAGGGTAGGGGGGCATTATGTATTTGGGATGACTGCCCTGGATAATAATAATGAACAGCAAAGCGTTTGGGGGATTAGAAGATTTTTGTTCAGCACTGTACCTGACACTTTATGGGTGCCCACCCATGTTTTTTTTTTTTTTTTTTTTTTCCAGCATGACCATACTACAGCAGTCCAGCATTAATACTGTAAGATATTCTGGTAAACAAATTTTTAGTTTACTGTGCTGGTTTAGGATTCCAGTAAACTGCAGTAGAGAATGACGCACGGTTTGCTGCTTGGGTGTTTTTGGAAGATGATCATGGCACAGAAAAAAAAAGTACTTAACATATCAAGTGTAGGGTATGGTAGCCCTAAAGAGCAAATCACAAAAAAAAAAAAAAACCTATGCAAACCAAAAAATAGGTAATCCCAAACAACAAACAAAAACACCCTACAAAAGAGATGCAAAAAAGATGCACACAATAAAAAAAGAGCACAAAAGGAACATGCAAAAATCCTTTTCTTTCTTTTTTCTTTTTTTTTTGCAAATTTTTGCAGACAGACAATGGAACATTTAGACTCTAACTTATTCACGAACAGAACAGTAAGAAAACAAAAAAAAGTCTTCACACTACTGCTTTAACACCTGTTATTGATGAACAGAACACAAAAGGTCTAACTGTTCTGTTCATCAATAAATACAAAGTGGCTGCTTCATAATGGATTGTCTGCAAGACATTGTAAACAAAGGATAAAACTAAAAACATAAAAATATGCTTTCAATAACAGTTGAACCCAGAAACCTGATAATCACATTATCTTTTAAAGCCAGATGTTTAACTCACAACACCAATTGAGGATGTAATGATCCCCATCTACAATCATTGCATACCTTAATATAGTGCAATTTATTGGTTTGGTTCCTGTATTTTTTTTTTTTTTTGAGTGCTCTTGGTGTGCTCCTGGTGTGCTCCTTTTTTCTTGTGTGCTTCTCTCTTGTAAGATGTTTTTTGTTTGTGATTACATTTTTTTGATGTAGGGGGCTCAAGGATAAAAATCGAACAAGTCTTACAGCCCATGTTTTCTTTTTTCCTTTTAGTTTGTATTTTATTCAATATCAGGCTTGAAAAAAACTCGGATTAGACAGATAGTTCCATTAAGAGGCATTGAGTATAGAGGCATTGAGTTACTGGTATGCTGTATATTGACTTCAGTGACTCAAATCAGTACAAAAGGATTTGTGCATTTATACCTAATCTACGTCATTCTCCAAACATACAGGAATCAAAACATTACCGCTTGTCCATTTACATTTTGCCGAGGTAATCAGATACTAATCTGTTTTATTTGGCAACTGAGAAGGTCACTTGTTTTTTGTTTTTCTTTTTTGTCCAGTTTATTATCTGCTGACTGAAAATGCCTCTCTGGTAGATCATTGCATGGTATATAATTGTGTATTAATTGAATTCATTTTAAGCATACTTGACTTTGTGGCTTTTGTTAAACAGACCATCAAATCTATGCACAAAAATGAAATCTATCTAGAAAGGAATATTTTCTTGGACCACTTTGGCCCAGATAACACAGATAACATATTTTGGTACACTCTTTGTCAGCGTTATGATGCAAATGATGATTGATGATGATGACAGAAATGACTTTTTACGTCTCTGTTTTTGTTCATAACTTGAATATTTAGACATTTTAGTAAAACTGTTTGAATTATTTCACATAAAAGTTCCACTTTCAAATAGAACCATGTTTGAATTGTTTCACCAGCAAAATATTCACAACAGTTAAATCTCCTTTTGTGAGGTCACGACCCATTGGTTCGATTCCATGTGTAAAACAACATGCACACTAAAATTAGAATAAAAGGAAAATGATGTTACTTTATGAAAGTTGTGGCCTTATATGTGATGAATACCACCCCTCTGTCCAACTTAAACGCTTTAAGTGTAAATAGTGTTCCAGTCAGGGGGCTTATTTTATGAATTCACTGCTTCCTCTATTACTGGCTGCCTTCTGTGCAATCCACATTGTGAGAAGACCACCTCACAGGGATTTTCCCCTTCACCAGGTAACCACAAAGAAAGAAAAGAAGCATATTATCCACATGGACAACACACCCCCAACACACGCACTCACACGCACACACACACACTCTTACACTTTTTGTACTATAAATTGCTACAATGCTGACCACCAGCACAGCAAGAAACAACACACACACATGCGCACTTGCAGAAACCCACGTACACACAGCATTATCTTTATGAGGTGTTATACACCAGTGACCACCAACACGGGGTCTCAGTGTTCTCTAATCCACACTGAGGCTGAATAGGCTGCACCATGCAAAAGAGGGATTACACAGACGGATTAATAGGTGTTTTAATTTGAGTCATTGTAAATGCCTTGATAATGAGGGAAGGTGCACGGAGGAATAGCACTTCTGCTTTACAATAGCATTAAATATGTTACAAATGTCCATTTTGTCCCATGCGGTTACTGCAATCTCAAACATTATATGCATAGTCCCATTTTTCATGTGACAAAAGCAGAATACATTCAGCCTGCTATTATCATCTTCTTACTTCTCTCTTTAACATCACTATCAATCTTGGGACTCATGGATAACCAATTCAAGTTTGAATTAAGCACTAAAATGCATAAATAAATACAATATTGAAAGCACTCTCATACAAGATCAACTCTTTGTGCCAAACAATAGCAGACCAGCATCTTCGTGACCCCTTCACGCTGGGCAATGGTAGACCAGTATCTTAGAGAGTTGAAATGCCGACCAATAGCAGACCAGCATTGTAGTGACGCATTGCAGCGGAAGCAATTTGACACCAACGGAAAATAGGAGCAATTACCTAAAAACGCCTCAAGAGGGAGGCAAAACAACAAACACAACTAACCTCAAAGGTCATGATGGTTGTTGATGATAATTGTAAAGTGGGATAAATGCTTTAAAGAGGGGATGAAAAAACTCAGTGTTCCACATTGTAATGTGAAAAAAACGTAAGCCAGGGACGTCGTAACCCAAGGGTCCAATGTATTGTACTCGTTACAAATGAGAGTAACGTCATGCATTACAATTCATTTTAATTCTGAAAGTGGTGGGGGGTTTTTTTGTTTTCTTTTTCCAAATCCACCAAAAACACAGCAAGATCAGGGCAAAATGTTAACTTGCTTATCTACTACAGTTGAGATGAAACAGCAGGTTGAATATGGACCATATCTACACAAGATGGAAACGATAAATATAAAAAGAATGTCATCATTAGGTGAACTTTGTGTACAACACCTAAAGAGCCGCCCACTTTACGAAATAGGACCAGTAATTTGACAAACCATTTAGAGCCGGGCCATAGTAACATTAATTTAGCCAAAACAAAACACGCAGAGGAATGCACTCTCTTGCTGAGGGATGACACTTCGACATCAGGAGGTTAGAAGATTCTTTAGGAGATGTGCTGCCGCTTTCCACAGAGGATTCCCCAGCATTTTGAAACCTTGCCAGCAAGATATATCCCAGTCGCAACTAGCAATAATGACACGGTAACCTAAGGCTTATTTTCACTGTACATTTGCTAATAACAATAGTCTATAAATAGTTCTAGTCAATGTGAAGCATACAAAACTCATGTTTGCCAGTATGTTCAACACCTTAACAATGATGTAGGCTAGATGCTGACGTTAGCCCCACCAAAACCACCTATTTTACAAATGTCTGTCCCTACCTAGCCAACTGAACTTGAATTTCAATATAAACATTGACATTGTGAAATGCACTGTTTTTGCATAGCTACAACATAAACAATGCATCATTTTGCAGTGAAGATAAGTCATCGAAGGATTAAAATACAATAAAAGATTTTGCATCTTTTCTTTAAAGGTTTACAATACAATACAGATTAAATGATTTGTACTGTTTTTAGGCTTAAACCAACCTTTCACTGGATGTGCAATGAGCGCAATGAGCTACATTTAGAATGGCAAATCCATTTTGCCAGTTATGGTGGTGAGAATAATATAAAAGTAATGCATTTGTAGTGTAGTGCATTACATTACAAATACAGTAATATTGTAATGTAACTAATCATGTACTTTAAATTAGTTCATGAAAGTCCATAAAAACATTCTCTCCACTTCTTCCATCGATACATTCAGTAATTAGTTTAAAAATTCATATAAAAAACAAAATATCTAACTTTTTCCAAATACTACAACATGCTATTTTTCTCAAATATTTTTCACAAAGCGATATCACTCTATTTGTGCTGAAATAATCCATCCAATTTACAGGAGTAGCATTCCAAGATGCATGATTATTGTTGTTTGCACTAAATAGCTACTCTAAAATGTGCAGTTTTATTGTTTTGGAGAGGTCCTGGGGGAAGGTCAGAATGTCAGCGCTATCTGGTGACCTTTTGTAACAAGCAGAGAAGCATATCTTTACAGAGCCATCCCAATGATCCGTGACCAACACTTCATGTTTCAGGGTGATAATAAATTACTCCATGAAGCAAGGATCTAAAAACATACCAGCTTGCATCTTCACCAAGCGTGTCACCCATTGAGTGTGGTTGGGATACTCTGCTTGAGAGTGTTCTAGTTCCTGCCAATATCCAATAACTTGGTTTCGTCATTGAAAGAGAGTTGACCAACACCAACAGTCTAGTCAACCAGCATATCAATTTGCTGAGATGTGTGTTGTATTGTCTGAGGCAAAAGGTGCTCACTCAAGATCATTATATTATTAATTCGTGATTTTGCTTTCCCATCTTGTCGTCCTGAGTCACTGGGAAATGTATTAAATATCAAAACTGTATATAATCTTCCGACTATACTTAGAATGTTTTTAAGTCAATAAAATCCATGAAAATGTGACTGAAAACATTATAAGGAACACAACATGCATTTTTTTGCGGACATCAAAATGCAATAAAATACATTAAGAATTAAACTAAGACTAAATAAATAATTACATTAGTAAAATTAAACTAAGCCTAGGACTAGATTCAACTAATCCTAACCATCTGGAAAACATCACAGTACCTTACAGTTAGGCATATGGTTCTTTCAGCATCCAGGAAATGGCTTATTTCTCCTATGCAGACCTGCCTGAACCAAGGAAGTGGCTAACCACATGAAACTAACGCGATCCCTCATGTTTACTTGCCGACATTTGCACAGGTGAGAGATGAACACAGCACGGCCTTTTATTTAGCTCCTTCGACTGAACAGCAAAAAGTGTTTGGATAAGTCATGAATTCATGTCATTGATAGATTTGGGACTCACATATGCTCAAGTTTTAATTCACACATGAAAAGCAAATAGTCTACTTTTACATAGTTTGGAGTTTTTTAATGGGCGGGACATCCTGTGTAGCATCAGGAAAGAGTCCCAATTAAACCTACTTGAATCTATACTTTGCATCAACAGCATACTGTGGGTGCACTTGTGCTGTATGCTTCATCGTCTTAATATAACACATTTACTGTAACTACTGTACTCAGACTAGGTTGACTGGCTGCTGTAGTCTTACTTTGTAACTTTAGAACTTTTAAGGATGGCTTTTCGGGAACTTTGGATATTTATGTTTGCATATTTTCACTCGTGTTTCTGTTCAAAGACAGAGTGGAGAAAAAAGGTTTTGGCAAGAGTGTTCAATGGGTTATTTAGCTTTTCTTTTTTTGAGTACATTTGGTACGTAGATGGCCTTGCAGCAACAACAAAGCAAAGCAATCAATGCAAAAAAAGACGTTAAGCATCTGAACTCAGAACCTTTTCTTTTTACCAATCTTTCATATTCAAAAAAGAGGCACACAACATGAGTTCACGAAGAATTTTATAATTAACCTGACTTATCGCTGTTCAGTAAAGAAAATATAATCAACATGTTCACAAAGTACAAAAACATTCAAACTGTCCTTGGGCCAGTTGGACCTTTTAGAAGTTAATAGATTGATTTTGAATGTACTCATAGCTGCGTGTTACCTTCCTTTTTAAATGAGATTTTACAGTGTACAATGCATTAATCTAAGGTCGTGAAAAAAACACTTGTCAGCACTCGCCATGGAGAGCAGCACAGTACTACATTAAGTGAAATAATAAAAGAGCTGCCTGTCTTGATTCAGTAATGTCTAGAAATTGAAGGGTTTGCATTTGATGCACAATTGATACAAAGTTGTCTTTCATACACATCTCCATCAAATGATGACATCTGGGAGTGACTGCCTCATTTGTCTCATACAGTTCTCCTGCATAGGGCCTCCGGCAATCTCCTTGATTGCGTCTGGTGGACCTGGGAAGTTGTATTTAGAGAAAAAAAGATGTCACCCATAAACACACGCACAAACACCGTCACTTTCACACACACGCTTATGCACATCCAAAAAAATCTGGACCATGACTAATCAGAGAAGCCCCGCACCCTTCACAATGTCTGATTGGTTTGGACCAAAATGTGCTTAATGTGTGTTTGTTGTTGAACCAACATGCTTTCTGTCGCACAGACGCCCCGCCGATGGCACAGGTGTAACCCAATTTTGTCCCAACATTGAGGAATTACTCGAGAGCCCTGTGAAAGGTAACTAATAAACCACCAAGAGATATCTGAAAACAACATAGTGACTACATGTTCAACTTTTTTGTTGACAAGCGTTAAAAACGATGATAAGTAGGCATACACACTACCACAGGGCAAAGTTTATTATAACGCAACATTATACATGTAAAAAAAAAAAAAAAAAAAAAAAAAAAAATCTATAGACTCTTTCTTCCCCGAACGTTGATCCTGATTTCTTTTCTGACTGGCTGCCCTGTTTCTTCTATCAAATCTCATAGAGCTTGTGCAAAAATGAAAAGAGGTGAGAGAGTTTCAGTGCGGAAAAAAAGAGTGGTAATAGCCCCGTATTCCCTCAGTTGGGTTTTAATTTCAGGATAGAAGAGTGTGTTCGAAAAAAACAGCAGGTGTTCCCCTGTCTCGATTCCATGCCAGATTTTCTCATAGGGAGCAAGCAGGAAAGGAGTTACCAAGGGAGCAAAAAACATTTCGACAGTAAGTTACCACTCGAGCCGATAAAAGAACTTGAAACTTACAAAAACACATTGAGGAAAAGACATTCTGACTACAAGTAGGGAGGATGTTACCATTGAATTTCAATAGCTTTGGTTCAGCCAGCAGCTCAATCACATAAAATCTCTCCTTTTGCTGACATTGATTGTCTTTGCTCAACAAATCCGACAGTATACCTGGCACAAAAAAAAAAAAAAAAACAAGGAGAGAGACCCTGGAAATGAGACGGACAGAGACAGAGGGCATTATGGATAAACACAGAACTACATGCCACTCACAGTGCATTAACATGGCTATCTGATTAGCCCAGGTGTCTGTATTCACACATGAGCATTTCAATTTTAAACTCTTCCTCCAAACATGTGTCAGCCATCATCCATCTGTCTGTCACCTTGCCATGCTCTGACAATACAACCAGCACAATTAATGGAAATCTGTCAGGATGGGCCAATTTACTCCTAATTTCCTCCTTGCTACTCAAATTGTGTGTGTGCGCGCCTGTACGTGTGCTTGAGTGTGTGTTTTTCATAACATGAGTAGTGTCATTTTATTTGCAAAAAGCATCTCCATTTCAATAAGGATGTCCCAATTGGCCCTTTTTTGAAGTGCATCCAAATTTGGAGCTAACCATTGCTGTAGTTATATTTGAACACATATCCACATCAAAAGGAAAATGCTGGATAAAAAAATGTCCTTTTGTTACAAGATTTGCATTATTACTAATGTCTACCAATAGAATAGGCCTATTTTGATTTAACAATAGCAACGTCCATATCATAGACCGTGCTGTGCTTATTTTTATTATTATTTTTTTTTTTATGTATTTACCATGGGCAGCAGTGGTAAATGCAGCCACCTTACAATTCTGAGGTTGTGCGTTCAAATCCAATACATTATTGTGGAAGTTTTATGTTATTTTATTTTGCAGGCACATTTGCATAGTTTTCCGGGGGTATGCCGGTTCTCTCCCTGACACATTTCAGAAACATGGTTAAGAGAGGGAATTTGCGGACAATCATCTATACTGGGTTGGTGGTAGTGGTGCATGTGTGTGTGTGTGTGTGTGTGTGTGTGTGGGGGGGGGGGGGGGGGGGGGTAAAATGATCAATGATAGCCTAATGACCTATGGTGGGTGGTAGCAGTTCTTCTTATTTTTTAATACCACTAAACAAAGTGTAAAATGACCAGGTACACAGCCTGCCAATCTTCTCCATTGTAGTAAAGCAACCAAACGTAGTGAAAAGGCCAGTCATCCCTTCAAAATAAACCGCACCATCATGAGTAATGCATGACATGAATGGCCTTGGTCTGCTTTTATTTTAAAGTTTCTCCCTGAAGTATAGTCGTGACAATGGTAAACTTGAGATTTTCCTCCCAGAGCAGCCCGTGATTTAAACAATACACTGCTGACGTCTTTTTTTTTTGCCACTTTTAACCAGCTCAGGGTGTCGCCAGCCTGCTACCTAGTCAGCTGGGATAGGCACATGCAAGCCTGCGAACCTTTTGAGGATAAGCGGCTCTAGAATGTGTAGTGCGCACATATTAGCAAATGACTTTACATGGTCTTTGATGTCGGGGTGCTAAGTTAATGGAAAAGAAACCACTCTGGCTCTTAAATTAGACTGTGATATCAGTGCGCCACCAGCCATGATACTAAACATATATCACTGACGGTTGCGACATAAATAAAGTGTACCTACCCATCTTAGGGGTTGCGCCCAGGTGTTTTCATTGTGAGTCACATCCTGTCAGATGCAAATTAACAGATTATGGAGATCATCCAAGGAAATCTTTAATTATTTAACATCAGTTTGCGCTCAGTTTGTCACATCATTTGCTAAACTTTTAATGAATCTTGTCTGTATGAGAGGTTATTTTGTCAGCTGACAGCTC